>NW_017275688.1:0-8973 GCF_001594065.2 Cyphomyrmex costatus
TTGCAAAACTTTTGTTATATATTTTAATTATAACGTTATAATTTTCTTTCTATCAAAATATTTAATTTACAGCTAAAAGTATAGTTTAAGTAAAAATATAGCTATATTATAGTAAAGAGATTATGTGTATCTCTTAATTTTCTTTTTAATTTTTAACATATATTGTGATTCAGATAGTCCTATACAATCCTATATAATCTTCAGGTTTTCTGCAAAGTATAAAAAAATTCCTACACATAATGTCAGCTATATACATATATATATTGTTTTTATTAACATTTAAACAAAAAACATTGCAAAAGTACATTTTAAGAATGATTTTTAAAAAGTAAAGGAAAAGTAACGAAAATTTACCTTTCGAGTAACGGTAACTGTAACGAGTTACTTTTAAAAATTGTAACTTCCCATTCCCTGTCTTATTCTAACATCTAGTAGATTAAGGATACGGTCAACGCGATGCTATAAATGCTTTGAAGCGTTTCTTGATTGATCAATTTGTAAAATTCTTTTTTCTGTTCGATCAATCAAACGTTCCAAAGCATTTATAGTGGGACTTTGACCGCATCCTAAGGTGTATATGTATGTACACAATATCCGATGTATATGAATGTACACACACCCTGTTCTTACATTCAAAAAAATCAATAATATACATCTTTCTTCATCTTGTCTTACAATGCAGAAATCTTTTTGTTCGGAATGTCTGGGTAACATAATTAAAATATTATAGTTAATACATGGTATGATACTATCCAATAGGTATATTTTTACATTAATGTATAATTTATAAATACAGTATACGCGAAAATTGTAAAACGGAAAGATTATCTGTAATGAAAGATATGAGAAGGCTCTATATCAGAAAGTAGAATTAATTCAGTCAAATAGCTGTCTCTAGCGTTTCCGCCCGATCGGGTTTGCATCAACTTGAGTTAAAAAATATTTTGCTAATGGTAAGCTTTATACGCTCTACTAATGAGAGAGCGCAAAACATTATTGTTAAGATAATGAGGAATTTATATAGGTGTGTAGTCGGCGACGACTCTCTTCTATCTGCTAACGCTCTGTCGGCCGTTTCGGCAACTCTGGCGATCACGCGATACTCACACATATTTGCTACAAGGGGGGTAACTTACATGTATGTGTTCCCCTCATACACTCGTTCATCCTCTCACTTATTCTACGCGCGACTCATTGTTTTGCTTTCCTTTAATATGAATATAGTCAAATGTATAATATATTTCAACACGCCTCCTTACATTTGTACTATATTCTTTACCTTTTTTTTTTTTTATATTTCATACAACATTTAAGTTAAATCTAAATTTTTCAAATTTCTCCTTACAGAGTGCTTTAGTAAAAATATTCGCAACATTTTCATTCGAGTCTATTTTATGAACATCAATCAGTTTTTCTTTTACACTTTCATGTACAAAATGATAATGTATCTCAATGTGTTTAGAATTTTTCGTAAAATTACCATTATTAGCAATATTTATTGCCCCTGAATTATCTTCATAAATTTTTATCGGTTCCTTTATATCTATGTCGAATATTTTTACTAATTCTCTATATACTTTATCTCGCTTACTACTTCAGATAATGCTACATACTCTGCATATGTCGAAGCTTTGGTTATACACTTTTGTTTTCTTGATTTCCAATCAATTACATTTCCAAATAATTTTATTACGTATCCTGACGTAGACTTTCGATCAATATTGTCGTCTGCCCAATCAGCATCAACATAACAATTTATAATATCGCAATTTTCATTTTTTTAATAATATAAAACTAAATCTTTCGTTAAATACAGATATTTCAAAATTCGCAAGGCATATTTTCAATGTGTTTCATTATAATTATTTTGATATCTACTAAGATAATTTACGCTGTAACATATATCTGGTCTCGTACTTGAACCAATGTATAGCAAAGCACCTATTAAATTTCTATATTTTATGTTTGACTCGCAGCTTTCAGCCTTTTCAAGTTTTAAATTTGTTTCCATTGGAGTACTATACAGTTTACTATTTTGAATTTTATACTTATCGGCTAGTGACTCTATATATTTCATTTGACTTAGAGTGAGTTCTTTTTTTCGATAATTATAATCTATATTTATTCCAAGATACTCTTTGACTTCTCCTAACTCTTTCATTTTAAATCTATCTGTCAAGAGTTTCTTAATACTTAATATTTTTTCCTTGCTTTTACTACAAATTAATAAATCATCTACGTAAATCAAAACATAAATTTCATCATTCTCTTTTCCTTTTTTATATAAACAGAGATCTACATTACTTCTTTTAAAACCAACTTTTGTAATGCACTTATCAAAACACTCATACCAGTCTCTAGGACTTTCTCTCAATCCATACAACGCTTTTGACAATTTGTATACTCTATTCGTGCCGTCTTTGTAACCTTTTGGTTGATGGACATATACCTCCGATTTTACTTTTCCGTTTAAAAATGCAGTTTCTACATCCATTTGCTCGATTTTTAAACTATTTTTACAACAATAAAAAAGTAAAATTTTTAACGTTTGATTTTTTGCTACTGGAGCGTATATGTCGTCAATTACATCAGTTTGTTGGAAGCCCCTTACAACTAGCCTAGCCTTATATCTATCATCTGATTTTCTTGTATATACCCATTTAACGTGTAAAATTTTTTTTCCTTTTACTTTGTTTACTAATTTCCAAGTTTCATTCTTAATTATACAATCTATTTCTTGATTCATTGCTATTTCCCAATTTTTACTGTCATTGCTATTTATCGCCTCCTCAAATGTACAAGGCGTGTCTACCCTACAATAATTTACAGAAATATTATTTGAACTATTTTCTGGATATCTTATTGGACTTTTCCTATCTCATGTAGATCTGCGAGGAATTTTTGAACTTACATTTTCTTTATCAATTTTAACTTCATCGTCTTCGTCCGTGCTTTCAAAAACGCTATCATTTAAATTGTTTTCGTGATCACTATCTTCTCCTCTACTTAACTCGAGAGTCGAAGTAGAAGGAAATAAATACGCGGGTTCATCTTCATCAAGGTTAATACACTTTATGTTTTTTTCGACAATATCAACGTGTCGCATAACTATTATTCGGTTATTTACAAGCACTCTATAGCCAACATCACTATAGCCTAACAGAATTCCCATATCTGCTTTCTTATCCCATTTAGATAATCTTTTTTGTTCTGGTTTTCTAACAAAGACTTTACTCTCGTACAATTTTAAATGACTAACGTTCGGTCTTTTTCTAAAAAATATTTCATACGGCGTTTTCTTTTCAATCGTGTTTGCTAATGAACGATTTTTTAAATACGTCGCAGCACTAATTATTTCTGGCCAATATTTTTTATGTACTTGTGCCTCATCTAATAGGCAACGCGCCATATCCATTATTGTTCTATTAAATCGTTCCGCAGTACCGTTTAATTCATGTACGTACACTGGACAAGTATTTATAAAAATACCTTTATTTTTTGCATATTTGTAAAAACGATTGTTTAAGTATTCTTTACCATTATCATATCTTATTTTTTTTACTCGCTTTTCAGTTAAATTTTCTACTTCATTTATATAATTTACCATACAGTCAAATACTTCATCCTTGGACTTTATATAGTAAACTTTAGCTATCTTACTATAATCATCAATAAAAGAAACGAAATATCTTTCACCGTTTGGACCAGCGGTTTTAAAGCTACCGCATACATCCGTATGTATAATTTCTAAAATATCGTTTGCCTTTGATCTATTATTTTGAAACGGTAAATTATGCATTTTATTTTCTATACAAGTTTTACACTTCATAAATTCGGTTTTAAGTTTATCCGGTATGCCCTCTAGCAATTGTTGTGAACATAATATATTTAAATAGCCAAAGTTTACATGACCTAAGATTCTATGCCATCTTTTCTTTTGAGTTATATTATTATTATTATTTCGCTCGGCATTATATGCCCAAGTTTTATTACATTCTACTTTACTTTTCATTTTAAGTACTTGATTTTCTTTGTAAGCTACAGCAATAATTTTTCCTTTTTTGTCAATTATTTTTACAGTATTTTCTTTAGCAACAATCATATTCTCATCTATTAATTTTCCAAAACTTATCAAATTAGCATTCATTTCTTTAGCATAAAATACATTACTTATATTTACTTTATTATTTGTTCCAAAAGCATTAAAATAGCTTACTACATTTCCGATTTTAGTTGCCTTAATATGTCTATTATCGCCCAAATAAATGTTAACCGGTTTTTCAAGTACAATCGATTTCTCAAAATATCTATCATCGTTCACTATGTGATCAGTACACCCGCTATCGAGTAACCATTCTATTTCAGAATTACGTAACCTGTCACCGTCGTCGCTGGTGTACATCGCGTGCGCCGTTGCTATCCAGGCGCTGGTTCCTGAGCTGTTCTGCTCGTGTGTAGTGCTAGTCCCAGTGCGACCGGTGCCGAGTAGCGGCCCGGCGCAACTTGCGCTGCAAACACGCAGCATAAAGCTAAGCGGTTAGAGATAGTTAGATTATGGTTACTTTATAATTAAGGTAGTATTAAGATTAGTTCGTAAGTCGCGTTAAATTAGCTTATATGTTAATTACAATATATTGGAAAAATGCCAATAATCAAAAAAGGGAATAAAGATTGTCTTCCCATAAAACGGTAACGAACGCGAGGGCTCCGCGAAACCGAGTATAAGTTTTTTTTTGTGTGTTTACATAAGAGTAAAGTAGAGCTTATGTTTTGATATTTTTTTTCTCTTATACTCGAAAGTGATAGAGAAGTTTTGACCGAATGAAATGAAGTGCGTAGAGTAGATACGGGCGTTTGAAAACGATTGAATAAAGTCGAGCGGATGAGTAAATGAGTATCGGGGATTTATAGTTGTGAACGAATAGCTCAGAATAGAGATAGGGAGAAACGGTGTGGTCAGATTAAAGATAGTAGCGCATAATAGGGGTATACTGAGTGTCATGCGGATCGGCGCATAAATGGCGATGCCCCGAATTTGTTAACTAGTGAGTATCGCAGATAGAGATATTTCCTACGGTCAGGTTAAAGTTAATCACACAAGCTGCGTGTAAACGAAGAGGCATAATAATCGGTGGATAATTACGCATGCCCCGAAATTGTTAATTAATGATTCGTGTGATAACGAGATTTCCTTCGGTAAAATTAAAGTATAGCATACGGACTAAGTGTAAACCGAATATCTGAGTAATGGGTGCGTGAACGTATATGCCCCAAATTGTTAACTGGTAATTTGTTGAATGAAAAAATATTTTCCTTCGGTCAAAACTAAATACGCCACACTGACAATGGGTGAAATGAATATCAGGGTGATCGGTGCAGTGTTGTATCCGCCCGAGATTGTCAATTAGTAAGCGGTTGCATAGCGATAGTTTCCTTCGGTCAAATATTGAGCGAATCGGTGCATTAGTATCGATGCCCCTTAATTGTTAAATAGCAATAATTGCAAATAAAGAAAATCTACTCTCACAAGGAGGCGTGATGAGATACACGAGAACCAAAGATTATGAGGATCGGAGCACACATGTGAATGCCCCGGAATTGTTAATTAGTAAAACTAATGTTACAAAGATTTCCTTCGGTAAAACGAGAGCGGGTAGTATGGATAGCACGTACACCGAAAATCAAGTCAGTCGGAGCTGAATTGTTTAAGCCCCTAAATTGGTAATTAGTAAAAATAAAGCGATCGACAATCCGTTCGGTGAATCGACGGATAATCAAACTAAGGATGCGTATGCCAAATTTCATATCAATCGGAGTAGAATTGCGGATGCCCGAAGTTAGTTAAATGAATGATAAGGTGTGTAATAAAGAATATAGCGTTGTGAGTTATGCGAGCGCGTGATGAGAATTGTGATAGGGGAAACCTGTAAAGCATGAAAAGCTGAAAGAGTAAAGTCGATTAATAGATTAATTTAATTGTCATTAAAGTATTTGGAACTTACCGTGAATTCTTGAAGAGAATTGTTAACAAGACTGAATAAATATTGTAAAATTGAGAATGTATGTATGCTATACTTACCGAGATGGAAAGCACATTGTAATGTAAAAGAATGTTCGAGAATTAGGAGAGTGTGTTATAAATAGAATACTCGAAGGATTCGCGATAGTCGAGGTATGTGTTACCGAGACAGATAGGTAGATAGACTAAGATAGAGATTGTTGACGCGAGACGATAATACGCGAGGATATCGCGGGTAGGTCATTGAGAGACTCGAACGAATGTATTAGGATGATAATAAACGAGAGTATCCGAGGATAAATGTATGAGAATGCTAAGGATGAAAAACTCACAGCGGCGCATGCGTGAAAGCGAGTAGCGATATACAAATTGCTAAGAAGCGAACGGAACGGGGAGTCTGTTGCGAACCGTGAAAAAGATAGGTCGCGGGGTAGAAATTTGGCCGAAACGGAAAGAAAAATAGGCGAGTCTGAACCGAAGGAAGATAGAGTTTTTGAGTCTGAATTACTCCAATCTGGGTGAGCCAGAAGAAACTGTTTAGAGGTGGTTAGTTTTTTTGAATATAGAATACGAAGTTTCAAGCGGGATGGGAGAGTTTTATGCCAAGTGCCGCGAATAGATTCAGCGTATGGTAGTGAGAGTTAGATTAATTGTAAGCGCCTGAGTTGCGTAGGTATTAAAATTTATATCGGTTATTGTTGTAGTAATTGGGTGCGGAAGTATCGAGAAGAATGAGCTAGAGTGGTTTGTGCGAGATCATTGATTAGCAATAGATACGAGCCGATTTTTTTTTATATATCTGTATTGCGAGAAATCGTTGACGAGCGAAGTTTTAAGATGTATACTGGGAAATGTAATTAATTATTGACTGGTAAAATATACTACTTGGTTTGTTGTAAATTGATTGTTGCTACTAATATTCCTGAAAGGGTCCTCTATTGATTATCAAGCAATTGTTGAGAGCAGATAAGCTATATTGTTACTCATACAAAGCAGAACCGATTGATACGCAGTCGCTGATTTGTGGAGACCAGCAGTGGCACAGTGAACCGAAGTAAGTACCGTTTTCGATCCTTCGTCTTTAAAAGGTCAAAAGACGTGGCGACCGTGGATAAGATAAGGAGTGCGGACGATCCCGCATAGATTGGCGCGGTGTTCGGTCACACCAGGCTGCTGGCGGTAGTTGACTCTATTGAAGTTGCCTCTTCTTCCTCTTCTGTTGCTGCGACCACGTGTTGAGCCTCGCCATGTTCCACCGCTTTGTGCTGTTTGGCCGCCATCATGGCACTCTCTTGTGAAATGCCCGGTTTTGCCGCATTTGTAACAATTTCCTTTCGTTGTTACAAAAGCATTCGATCTTCTTCCTAGATGATCATTTTGATTCTTAGTTTCAGCTATTTTTATTTTATTTTTTACATAGTCTGCTGTCTGATCTTCAACTTTTAACGTATCAATTAAATCGCCAATATAACTGTATGATTCTGGCAATGTGTTAAGCATATAATTTAGCTTTTCTTTCTCACTTATTTGAGCACCTGCGGCTTTCAATTCATTCATGGATTTTTCAAAATCATTGAAAAAGGACGCCGTTTCACTATAATTATTCAGTCTCATTTTTTCCAGTCTGTTTCTGCACACAATTTGTAGCGCTGTGGATTCTTTCAAATATATGCCGTCTAATTTCCTCGTTATTCCATAAGCTGTCATTTCTTCGCGTACAAACTCTAACTGCTTATTTGAAATGGAGCTATATATTATATTTATAGCTTTTAAATCATATTCATCCCATATGGGTTCATCTGTAGTGGCCTTTTCTCTCGTTAGCACTATATCACATTTTTTCATTTTCATAAACATTGTTATCCGTTTCTTCCACATAGCATAGTCCTCTCCATCAAACACAGGTATCAAAAACTCCTTTTTCTCCATTTTGTCTTGTTTTTCTTCTAGTTGTCCTTTTTCAGCATACACAAAATTTAATACACTCAACAACTTTTCCGTAACTTCCGCAAACCTTCTCAGTATCTTCGCTTTCTTTATTTCTTCATCGGTTTTATCTTCTTTTTATTCACACTCGCTCATTTATGTACTTTAGAAAAATTAGCTTCACTCTCAGTCGATTTGTGTCCACGTGTTCAGATCACTATGGGTTTGCATGCGGTTTGGCGACATTGGAACCACGCTATGCTACCATGTTAAGATAATGAGGAATTTATATAGATGTGTAGTCGGCGACGACTCTCTTCTATCTGCTAACGCTCAGTCGGCCGTTTCGGCAACTCTGGCGATCACGCGATACTCACACATATTTGCTACAAGAGGGGTAACTTACATGTATGTGTTCCCCTCATACACTCATTCATGCTCTCACTTATTCTACGCGCGACTCATTGTTTTGCTTTCCTTTAATATGAATATAGTCAAATGTATAATATATTTCAACAATTATAACGATGTCCCTCTAAAAAGCATCGTACCTGGCATCGACGTCTAGCTGGATGCCGTCGCTATAATGACCACCGGTCACTGCGACGTCGGGCATCGTTACAACTTACAACATCATTAATTCAGCCCAGATTAGTGCAAATCCGGTCGAGTCGAAAATGCCATGTCATTGAATCTCAAAAACATTCGTCTTAACATTCCCAGGGGAAGAGGGGAAAAGAAGGACTAAAAATCTTAGAGTAAACCTGGTATATACGCCGCACCTATCGAAAACTTAATTTATCAATTATTATTTACTATTTTTAAAGTAAATTAATTATACAAATAAAAACTTTGTATCATCTACTACTGTAAAAAAAAAATTAGATATCTAAAATAATTTATTTTCCATATTAAAAAGTAACTTTTTCAAACCCCTGCATTTTTGCCATGTATCCCATAGGGGAGGGATAATATGGCCACTCGTATATAATTCATAAGAAAATCACAAATAATCTATAAATAAGATG
>NW_017275689.1:0-597 GCF_001594065.2 Cyphomyrmex costatus
TAAATAAATATTTGTTCACATCAAATACAAATTTTTTAATATAAAATATTCATTGCCATCATCTGAGCCAGTAGAGCGCCTCTTTAGTTATAGACGACAAATATGAATTCGCACGTAGAAATTGTATATCAAATTGTATATCAGACGAAATTTTTGAACAACTATTGTCCATAGAAAATAAAAATTTATAAAAATGTGAAATCGTATTTTTTGTATCCTAATTTGTTTTACTACCTAATAGTAACTTAAAAATAAAATTATCTTATATAAAAATTATCTAGGAAAATAAAATTTTTCTATATTTTAACGTTTATCTAGATTAATGTAAAGTTAATTATCTTTATTTTATCTAACAAGGAGAGGGCGCGAGGTGTTACTCACCGATTTTAAAAAGGCTTATGAATGTTAAAGTACTATAGTAATAGAATACTTTGGCAAAGTGATACGACCCATCTCTCAGTCGTTTTCGAGAAAAATCGGTTTAAGGTTTACAGTTCCGAGAAGGCGGCTGAGAGTTGGGATGTATCACTTTGTCAAAGTACTCTATTACTAGAGTACTATACATACAGTTTAAATAAACACATCTTTTTCATTTAA
>NW_017275690.1:0-1359 GCF_001594065.2 Cyphomyrmex costatus
CATTACAATATAAACAGTTTATGTTGAAATTTATTGTTCATTAATATTATTGTGGCGTAGGTAATCACGTACCGTAAAGTGGGGCTAAGCGAGCCGGTTTTTAATGTTTTTCGCGTGAAAAAAAGTTAAATACATTAAATTAAATTCTGATGCTTTGAATATATAATCTCAGACATGTTAACTTTCAGATTAACTATTTACAACGCTTATCGGAAGCATAGGAATTGAATTATTAATGGCAAAAGCCTGGCTCGGTTTACCCCGCAAGGTGGGGCTAAGCGAGCCATTTGTTTTAAATGCAAAACTAGGTTAAATTTATAATAATATATTAGTAATTACAAAATGATTAAACATGTGTTAATTAATATTCAACTTGGTCTAATTCACCGTGATGTCCGTAATTTTATTAGCAGGTGATCTATTCGCATATATATATCTTTTAAAATACTTTGTGGGGTTAGATGTTATCTTCCTCTTCCTCCTCCCTTCCCCACTACTCAACTCATTCACTTTATTTCACTATCTTGTCGTATAATATGGATTTTTCCCATAAAATATATCGTTTAATTAACTAGTCTTTAAAAATTCTATCTCTAAAGATCTAAGATGTACCATTCTTACACTTATTTAATTCTAATGGCATGTATCATTTGTATGTATATATGAACTTACCTTTTTAAAAAAAAAGTAGAAAAAAGCGCTAAGAGTGGGTGCTGCTGGTCAGAAAACCATTTGGGCCAGTTTCACCAACGTCAATTACTTCATCGACTGTGAAACTGACCAATCACATTTGCTATTTAGTAGAACCATCTTTAAAAACCTACGTGATATTATCCTTATTTACTTAATTCTAATGACATGTATCATTTGTATAAAAGATTTGGTATCAATAGTCGGCGCCAAGTTATTGTACCTTATTACTTATTTTATTTTAATGACATTTATCATTTGTATAAAAGATTTGATATCAATAATCGGCGCCAAGTTATTCTACCTTATTACTTACTTAATTTTAATGACATTTATCATTTGTATACAAGATTTGATATCAACAGTCGGCGCCAAGTTAAATTCTACCAAATTAAAAAGTAAAACACAAGTGGTACCTTTAATCTTTAAGAACCAATATAGTATTATTATTTAAATTCTACTAAATTAAAAAGTAAAACCCATGTGGTGTACTATCTTTGTCTTCATACAATGAAACCTAAGTATATGCCTTTTTATTCTTATTAGAAGATCTTCCTATTCGAAACCAAGTGATTTAATTCTTCTTTAAAATAACACAGCCACACAAAAAAAAATTTTGGTTCTGACCTGGGGGTCTGACTATGTGTACCTTATGTTTTTGGGGTCGCT
>NW_017275691.1:0-924 GCF_001594065.2 Cyphomyrmex costatus
ATCCATTCCGTCATTTGAGATCTCAGTCGAGATCGAAGCAGCGATTCAAACAACAACGAACATTCTGGTCCTTCGAGCCGGATTCGTGGCCGATAAACAACAAGGGACATTGTGACTCTTCGTTCACTTTCGTGAACGTAAGTGACGTGGCACATCGCAAGATTTCCGTTTCGAGCATACCAAGTTACGGAAACCTCTCAAACTCATTATGGAAGAATTACTATCGCAGCAGCGATTAGCTATGCGCTCTGTCACACGCGCATTGGAAAACTTTAAGAAGATCAGCCGTGCAAATCACACGTACGGCATCGTTCGAAATCGCCTTCAAACTCTCAAGGAGACTTACGCTCGATGCGAGCTCCTGCACGCACAACTGCTCAAAGTCGCCACCAAGGAACAAAAGGATACCGAGAAATACTTCAAAGAGGATGTCTACATCGAATTGGAGGACGCCTACCTCGCAGCATCGGACTACATCTCCGACGCCCTCGCCTCTCTCGAAGCAGATCAAGCGCCATCAAGTCCAGGGTTATCCGTGAGTCAATCACAGAAATCCGAAAAAACTCTTACATTGCCGCGCATTAATTTGCCGAAATTCTCCGGCGATTCACGGGAATGGGAAACGTTTCGCGATCAATTCCGCTCCATGATTATCGATCATGCCGAGTTGTCGAATGTTACGCGCTTGCAATACCTTTATTCTTGTTTAAAGAACGAAGCACGCGACGCGTTGCGTAATCTCCATTTGACCGAAGCTAATTTTAAAATCGCGTGGAATGTACTGCTCGCGCGTTACGATGATAAACGTCGATTAGTATCGGAACATATTCATACGCTTCATACGCTGCCGGCCGTTAATACCGATTCCGCGCAGGATCTTATGTCGTTTCGAGATAAAGCTAATATGTCAATTCAAGCGTTAAA
>NW_017275691.1:10765-11644 GCF_001594065.2 Cyphomyrmex costatus
GACGGTCGTTTCGACGTACTCCTTCCACCGGTAATGTCGTACGCATAAAGATACCTCTGAAATACGGAATGCGCATACGTTTTGCAAGTTGTAGCAGTTGCACGTTGGTAGTTACACCCGTTGGTATTTTTAACGTCTCATCGACGTTTTTTTTTTTTTTTCTCTTTACTACTCGTCCACGCTTGTAGGGAGCGAGATAAACACCGTGACCTTCCATGACGCAATTATGACGTTGCATTTCTTCCAGCTGACGCTCCGCTGCTCTGCCATCATTTACAGCCTTGGCGACCCCCGCCGCTCCACCGACCAACGACCCGAGAACGCCCAGCAGCGGAAGAACAGGCAGAATACCGCCGCGTTTCGCTATCGGAAGTATCCTCTTACTCTTTCGCTTCTTTGTTTTCAAGCCCATACCCATCTTCGTTTTAGCCTTCATAGCCGCCGAAACAGCTATGGCAGCGGCTCTCTCTGTGAGAGACGAATCTCTCGCGGTAATGCGTTTCCGCGCCTTTTCAGCGAGTATATTATCAGCCACGTGCCGTTCAGTGAGACCGTTGTTGTGCGAATACGCTATATCGTGTTCGCGACACGCCGTGTCCAATGGGTTAATACCTCTGTCGCCTCTAGCTAATCGTTTCTCCAAACGCGTCCCCGGTCCACAAAACTGGTAACCGGGAATGTGCAGTTCGAAAGGAAGCGCGTTTATCGCTTTATTTAACAAGCCTCTGCCTCTCGACGGCATTCGCTACAATTCTTTATCAACGATGCTGGACCATCGATATGCGTTTGATGACTCGGCAAATTGTAATGCTTCAGACACCGACGGTGTCGTTGTACCTCCGAATCGGCTCGTATATGCTCAGGTAGTCTATCCCACAG
>NW_017275691.1:11654-12081 GCF_001594065.2 Cyphomyrmex costatus
TATACAATTCTCAAACTCTCGCAGTAAAACAATTTTCGGTATATATTCCAATTCTTTGGAGGTTAAATCATTCGACACGATGAGAAACATTTGATTACTGAGCGATTACGCTCTACGTAGCTCTATAAATAGGCCCGCTCGCGACATCTTTTCCAGTTGTTTTCTTGTGTAATGCGAAAATATGCGGTTCGTGCACCAGTCGCAGTCTATCAAAGTGATGAATCTCGACGGTAAAGTGCAAACCAATAAAGAGATGCGCAAGCATGGCAACATGCGGCCGAGTTCTATTCGCGCAATCATTTGCGGTCCGTCGAATTGCGACAAGACGAATGTACTGATAAGTTTGCTGGAGAGCCCGAGCGGTGTACGCTTCGAAAACATATACGTTTATTCGAAATCTCTGCAACAACCAAAGTATCGATATCTC
>NW_017275692.1:0-882 GCF_001594065.2 Cyphomyrmex costatus
CAAAGGTTGCTTTGCAGTAATAATCTTGCATTTCCGCCAGCTCGTTGCTAGGCTGAAATGCGACTCTTAATTGTGGTAGCACTCGCGGGCTACAACAATACAAAATTTTGTATTGCTCAGTACTTTTAATTATAATTGTGAGATTATTATAATTGTTGTAAGTTGAATGATATTTAAAAGCGGAGGCGATTCGAAAATCGGCCGAGAGTTACGTACACTTTACGTATGTTCACTTTGTACTGGCAACTTTAATTAATAATCAGTAACTTTTCTTGGTAATATATTAACAATTTAACTCATGATAGTACTGCGATAGTTTTAAATATACTCTTGAAAACAAGATGTTAATGTTTTATTATATTGTGTGAGTAGAGTATATAGGCGGGTTCTAGGCCAAATTTGAGTTTGAGCTTCTTTGAATTTGATTTTTTTGAGTTTTTTTTTAAAGAAATTGACGACTGTGATTGGTCCATTTTTTTTTTAGTTGAGCTTTTTGAATTTGATTTTTTTGAGTTTGAGCTTTTTGAATTTGATTTTTTGAGTTTGAGTTTTTGAATTTTATATTTTGAGTTTGAGCTTTTTTGAATTTTGATTTTTTGAACCAGGTTTACCAACATAAATCATTAAGCTTTTTTTCCGTAAGCACTTAATTTTGAACCAGGTTTACCAACATAAAACACTAAGTGAAGGGTATGACGTCACAGCAGGGCGAGGGTATGACGAAGGGCGAGGGGGTATGACGGCGAGGGGTATGATGACGGGGAGGAAAATGACGTCACAGGGTGCCGACGCATGGAAGAATTGCGGTGGTCACCGTGGGGTCAATGGCCGCCAGGGTCCTCCGAACGCGGTAAGCTAACGCGCGCGGTCCTCCCCCACCGC
>NW_017275693.1:0-300 GCF_001594065.2 Cyphomyrmex costatus
ATGTCCCCCACTCTTTGCCGCCATTATGCGCAACAACACACCTTGTATATTTCCACCATGGTAAGGGCTATAACGGGGAGCACAGACTTTTGCATAACGCATAAAGCATGTGCATAAGGAATTTCATTGGTCCATTTTCTTATGCATGAGTCAATGGACCAATCAAATTCTTTATGTATATGGTTTATGCGTTATGCAAAAGTCTGTGCTCCCCGCTTTAGGGTGCCGTTCCATGGGATGCGGAACTACGGAACGTTCATTACTGGTCGTGACATCATTCCGCCGATTCCGTTCCGCTGA
>NW_017275694.1:0-6708 GCF_001594065.2 Cyphomyrmex costatus
ACATGACTATTCGCGAATATCACTCGTTAAAAGCGATATTTCCGGGAATACCATCATCTCCGAATGCAGACTACCGATATATCGACGGTTCTCTTCATTTCCTACAAAAACGTCAATATTACAAATTCAACGAGTTCACCCAAACAGTAACGAATGCCGATAATTTCGACATGAAAATACTCAACGTAAATTGTCCTACAGACGGACTGCTGAGACAATTGCAAGATCTTCTTAATCGACTGCTTCAATCAAATAATTTACTCGAATACAGCACAGAGGATGCATTGGACGATTAGCACGATGTTTTAAGTAAAAATAATATATTACTACATGGGCAGACGATCAGTGCGAAAGAACGAATCGTTCGATTAACATCGTGAGAGAGAGAAAGACATGTACGCGATTTCAAACGACACCGACGACGACTCTCGACGTCTCCGCATCGAGCGTACGAATGACGCGAAGATCAGAAGAGTTGTCACCAATACGGCAGCAAAGCATTTCATCACGGAGCACGAACGATGGAAAAAAGGAAAAACAGTATAACGAAACGAACAATATGCAGAAACAATATAACGAAAAAGCAGATACGAAAGACACGTAGGTATTTGTATTTTTAATAATTGTTTTTTCTGAACTAATTTTTTTTTTCTTTTCGCACAGAACCACAGTACACATATTGGAACGAAGATATCCTTTAACTGCTACCGGATACAAGTATCTAATCGTCGGCATCAACGTCAAATTGCCCTGCGAGATAACTGTCGTTCTTGGAGACAGTCACGGCAAAGAAATGTTTCTCTCACCGTCCGTATGGAGCGAGCTCATCGATCATAAACGCGTCATATTGTCGCTTTTGCAACCCGAAAATATAAAAGGAAAACACGCACCATCGCCAATGTACATCGGAGATGTGACATTGCATTTCGGTCGAATTAACGGTATACCGATGTTGCGTCTTGATTCGACATCTTCACGAATGACCTTGTCAAACAGTACAGTTGTCAATTTATTCAATCTAGAATATTGTGTCAATCGTCTCATTTCCTCATTCGACAATGTATCTGACATCATAAACAAAAAGTACTCGCGTCTTCTCAATACCGCGGCTAATGTGAACGATTCTACGAACATACAAAAAACCATGTACGAAAATGAATACTTCGATCGCAACGACATAATTGATTGCGAACTAAACGCACTGATCTTCGGACCGAATTAAAACGCTTTAAGAATAAACATTATTTTGTATTATTAATTGTATTCTCTCATGTAGTAACAACACTCGAATAAATATATTGACAAATAAGAAAATCACTTTCACATTCAATCTGACTGAATTACACGAACAAAAAAAAATGTATTTTTATTCAACGCGCGACCTTGAGAACTATGAATAGATCGCACTCGCGCGTAGCGACCTTGAATAAATTAACGGTAAAAGCGCGTAGCGAACGACGAGGAAAAACCGAGAAAATTGTCTCGGACGAGCGAGCGCGTCTTCGAATAAATATATCAAACAAAAGTAAGGGCATCGTATATTAGTCAACGCAACAATTTACTTTTTTTTATTAAATAATATGGAGAAACCTGTTGAGAAAAGCATACACGCAAACGGAAAAGAGTGAGTAATCCGAGGCGCGACCTTGGAGATAGATCGAGGTCGCGGGCGAAAATACGACGAAAAAAAAGAAAAAGAAAAAAGATCACGCCGCGCAACGGTAAAGAGTGAGTCATCCGAGACGCGACAGACAGATCGAGGTCGCGGGCGAAAATACGACGAAAAAAAAAGAAAAAAGATCACGCCGCGCAACGGTAAAGAGTGAGAGAGAGAGAGAGAGAGAGCGTCGAGTGAGTCATCCGAGGCGCGACCTTGGAGATAGATCGAGGTCGCGGCGAAAAAGACGACGAAAAAAAAGGAAAAAATACCGATCACGCCGCGCAACGGGAAAACCGTTAAGACAAGTGAGTCATTCGTAGAAATGAATTGTCTCCGGAGCGCGACCGTGTAGGCTATAGATAGATCGAGGAAGAGGAAAAAAAAAACAAAATAAAGGTGAGAATCGTCTCCGAGTGCATCGCGTAACGGTAACAACAACAACAACAACAACAACAATTGACGATTAATTTCGTCGTTTTTGAAAAGACCAACTGAACATTTCACCCAACACATCTTTTTTTTTTCACTGTTTTATTTTTTATTTTATTTTTTTTTCCCCCAGCCGTAACAACGATACGACGCGCGACCGAAACGACGACGACGACGACGACGAGCGCACGATACGCGCGTGATCGAGCTACGAGGAGGAATAACGACGACGACGACGAACGGACGACCGTCCGACCGACCGTCGCAAGGATCTCGACGGTGCACGCGCGGGAACAGACATAACCTGTAAGAACGCGCGCGCGGCGAGAGAGAGACATAACCTCGTTTCACTCGCCCGCGGCGAGCGCGCTTATGCTAACCTGATAACACAACGCGTGCGATCACGTGACTATCCCGTGACTAGCGCGCGAAAATCTCGACGGCGCACGCGCGTGCGCGAGAACGGACATAACCATTCCTGTAAAATGCGCGGGAACGGACATAACTTGCAAAATGCACGCGCGCGGCCATAACCTGCAAAATGCACGCGCGCGGACATAACCTGCAAAATGCACGCGCGGACATAACCTGCAAAAAGCGCGCGCACCGGGCGCCCCCACCAGCGAGGCGCGACCTTCGACACCACGACTGGAATAGCCAATGGCGTTGCTCCTTTTTTACTTTCACACGCACACACGCAAACTCGCACGCACACAAACAAAAAAGGAGCAACGCCATTGGCTATACCAGCCGTGGTCATTTCTAAACGGTTTAGTATATACCTAGCATTACTACTGACGGGGCCCTGGTCGCGGAATTGTCTTTGAAGGCTTATTCGCGGGTTGCTTTTCTGTGATTCGTTCCTTTGCGGTCGATTTTTCGGCGCCGTCGTGGGTCTCGGGAGCCCAGTAGATTGAGGGGTCGAAAGTTCCTCCCTGGGTATACTCTCTTATGACTTCCCGAATTCGCACTTTCACCCCTCCCCTCTTGCTTCTTATTCGCCTCTTTCTTGACTTTTTTGGCATCTATTGAATTGAGACAAGTGGGTTCTAAAGGTACGGCTGCTCGAAACTAATTTCTGCATTTTTGAATTTATTCTAATCTAATTGTAGGTAGTTATCGTTCCGGGATTGTAGACTCATTAAATTAGAAAGAAAATATTATAACCCAAGTGTGAGATAGAAACCTTCAGAGTTTAATGCAGAATATTCTTAGCACGGATATCAATATTCCGAGAGTGCGGGTAAATATTCCGGCAAATTGATGTGATTCTCGGTATGCGAATAATATTTTGTTCTCCGGTGAAAGAGAACTGTCTTGAGTTTGTAATTTCTAGCGGCCAAGATTTTAATGTTTTTAATGATTATTGATCTACTTGTAAGTTCAAATTTCGGGATTTCCGATACAAAAGAAGATACTCAGTGGATATTATTGTTACTAAAAATTTGTGGTTAAGAGAAAAATGAAGAGTTCTTGTTTCCTGATGTAAGGTCCAAAGCATACACGAATGTTGTTAGAAATAACTTCTCTCAATAATGTAGTGAAAATTCTCAGATAATTGAGAATGAATTGAATGTGCAATTTCCTGAATTTTGAGACTTGTTAATAGTTCTTCGAGTTAGGTGAAGAATATAGTAAAGTGTAATGGTTCTTAATTAGTAAGAGATATGCTAAGTGCGACATGAGAGAAATTATTCTAAGTGTTTCCCGACTTATATCTATTATGGATAAGCAGTGAGTGTTAATACAGTAACTTTCGAACGCCAAAAAGGCGCGGATGAAAGTTGGCTAAGTATAGGAGGGAAGTTAGATTGATTCCTGGACGCCAAAGGGCGCGGACAAGAATCGGCTTGTGATATGGTACTTGTAGAAAGGAAGCCGCAGAATCGCCTGTCGGCGCGAGGTATAATTACCTTGTCTTTGGCTTAGTTTAAAGAGGAATAGGTACGCTCCGCTGGAATCGGCGCGTTTATATACAGACCGCTTGGTAGCGTCTCGCGCTAAGGGGATGTTATTTCCTTGACTGTCTTGTGTCCGTGTAAGGATCTTCTAGAAATTTCCTCAATTCTTAAATCGTTAATTTTTCCCTTGATTGTACAGAATTTTGAGGCGCGGGTGCGAGAGATAGATAGTCTAGCCGGTAGAGTTCATATAGCCGCGCCGGCTCCGCGTGAGTTGCATTACGGCGCGAGTAACATGTATACAAAGATGCGGCGAGTTTTTCTTCCCGTGTTTTCGGTAGCCCGCTTCTTCGCGAGATTACTGAGAATCAACCGTTCGCGAAAGAAGCTATGTTTACTTAGGCTTCTTATTCGGAGTTGACGGAGCCATTACTTGTCAGATGAATATGCAAGTGTTCCCATGCTCGCTGGCGTACCACCGGTGTGTTTGAAACTGCATGGAAGTGCATTACCGAGATGCAACGCGGTTTTTCTTAGATTCTGCCTGAGATTATCGATAATTTTCAGGTTTGACTAACTTAATCTTATTATTTCGTGAATATCTTTTCGTTGGCAGTGGTGTTTTTATGTCTAAATGCATTCCTGTTGCATTTTTACCCCTAAGTAGTTGGCGCAGGCGCAGTTACGCTTGATTTGGTTTCGGCCGTTTAGACGCGTGTTACAAGCCTCTGTGTGTTCGTATTACTCACACTGGTTAAGTTAGTGTTCGCTGTGTAGTGACGGACGCGGTGCCGTATAGTAGGCGCATCGGACGTTACAGTCTTCCTCTATTTTGAAAATTCCGCTTCATGTCAGAATGTAATAATAAATTTTTTATCGCTGCTACGTTTGATGAGCCTTGGTCGCATACAGTTGCAACAATGTGAAAGCCTGCATTTATTATTTCTTTTATATGTTCTTTAATACATCGAATTAATTGCGGAGTCTTTGTTTGTTTATCACAAAAATTATATGAAATTGGCATTTTCCAGCCAGAATTTAATCCCCGCATCATAAAAACTAAAGCATGATCCGCAATTTTTCCCGTGCGATTATTGCCCCAATCTTCAAGACCACATATTTTATTTTTTCGCACATCATAGGTAAGTTTAGGTTGTATAGATACCTCATCCCACATTAAAATACACACTTTGTCTTTTATTGACATATTTTGAGCTATATTTTTCAAATGTTTTAAGATGAAAGGATTTAATCCGGGTGATAAAGGTATTTTATGCAACATTAATTGCAATGTTTGTATTGACGGAATTTCTTTGAAAATATTTCTTAAACTTTTGTATTCACGCTTTCCCATTGTTTTATATAACATTAATGCGAATACTTTTTGTTTTCTATTATACCGTTGTCCCTAGAAAATATAAAATATTATTTTATGAAAGTAAACAATCTATAACTGCAAATCTAAAACTACAACAGAAAAACTAAATACAAAATAATATTAAAAAATGCACTATTTCATAACATACATGCATATTAATCCTACAATAAATAATATATGTCCATGCTTTAACTTTAATACAAACAGTTATTACTTACACTACTGCATTATTAACTGCATGCATTAATATCATGCTTCTGTATTATTAACTATTTATGTATACAAACACAATTAAACATTTGTTATTGTTGTATCAGATTAACGGTCTTTTTATCTGTCAATTTGACGGATTCCATAAAACTAGTGTTAAATCTGATTTACTTTTGTCAACGAGATAGTTTCTCTCATTACAAAACATTTTGTATAAATGTAGTCACACTTTAATAATTAGTATTCTTTCCTCGTTACATAATTGTTATAAAATTCATACAAAATAAAATTTAAATACACACTTTTTAAATTTATACGTATTTACTTACATATTCCGTTGTATATTCAATGACACCATGTGTTATCTAAAATAGTAATTTTTCTTGTGTATCATGATTGTGTGTATTTCATAATTATAATTCATAAAATATATGTCGTAAAATATACTTTACGAATTATATTTTAATTCGGAACTGTAAAATTGCAACCTGAAATAACTTTAATCTAAAATTAGTTGTTATATATTGATACCGTTATGGTATAATTTATACACACAACAAACACATATATATATATATACTTATACAATATATACAGGGAATGGAAGTAACTCGTTACTTGTAACGAAGTTACAGTTACAAGTTACTTTACTGGTAACTGCGTTACTTTCTTTTTTTGGTAACTGTAACGGTAACGAGTTACATTTTTTGAGTACCGGTAACGAAATTTACAGTTACTTTTGTCGTTACTTTGCACACGATTAAACACGGTTCGATTGGATACATGCTATTTATAGCGCTTATCAATAAGACTTTTGAAAGCCCTTAGACATTCGGCCGTCATGATTCAGTAATTATTTTACACTTCTATCTTCTATGTAATACATAGGCAGGACTGGGTAAAATGCCTTTCGAATTCCATTTAAAATACCAAATATAAAATACTTTTAAAAAGAGTATTTAAAATACAAAATGTAAAATAGATTCTTTTAATCCATTTTAAATATAAAATAGATAAATGGGAATTTTAAATGGTTTTCAAATGCAAAATGGTCTTACTTGGTATACATATTTTTAAGTATTTTATGTTGGAAATTACTTTGCATAATGCTGGAACATCCATTTTTTTAA
>NW_017275694.1:8113-12003 GCF_001594065.2 Cyphomyrmex costatus
TCATTTTACTTTTATTTAATTTATTATTTGAGCCATTCTACATTGTTTTTTTTTTTTAAATAAAATTATATATTTGTCAGTATTACATATAAAAAATAAAATGCAAAAGTACATTTTTAAATTGATTTTAAAAAAGTAACGGAAAAGTAACGAAAAGTTATTTTTCAAGTAACGGTAACTGTAACGAGTTACTTTTAAAAAACGATAACTGTAACTGTAACTAGTTACATTTTTTACTCGGTAACGAGTAACTGTAACTAGTTACTTTTAAAAAGTAACTTTCCATTCCCTGAATATATACATATACTTATACAATATATATACTTATACAATATATACATACTTATACAATAAAAAAAGAAAGTAAATTTAACACAAAATATATAACTACAATATTGAACCAATCTTTCTAGGGACAAACATTAATTCATAATTTTACATTATTTATTACAATTATTAATGTTAGTAACTAATACTACAAAGTGTTAGTAAATATTCATTATTAATTATATTATATAATGCAAGAAATACCAGTTGACTCGTGCGATAAAAATCTGAGATAGTGAAATTGCCTTGTCAAGTCATGTACACAGGATGTTGATGTGTGATGATACGATATATTTATTATAAAATGTACAATTTTTCTAACGTTTCGATCCTCGGTTTGGATCCTTATCAAAGAAATCTAATATAACATAGTTATTGTGCCACTTTATAATCAAGTCATGATAATGAGAGATTGTATAAAATAAATTAACGTTGATAATAAAAAGTCAGATTACATTTATGTGTAAAAGAACAATTGTCATTAGAATAAAATAAATAATTATTATAATTATAATATAAATTTAGTGCAAATAACTTACATGCTATGAATATTAGTTGTACAGAATTGTAAGTATTCCTGTCTAGTGTTCGTGACATAATGTGACATTTAGAAAAACGTTATGAAGGTATATTAAAATTATGGAAATCAAATGTGCGAAAGTAAACAATCATATGTTTTTTCAAAAAGTTCTGTGTCTGTTTGTAAGTTTAAACTGTTTTTTTGTTTACGAATATGAATCATTTCAGATATGAGTCTTTTATTTAAAGAAATTTCTTTATCAATAATTTTAATATTGTCCCAATTAAAATCATGAGACAATTGTAATCTAATGATTAGTAATGACTGAATTTTGTTACGTGTTACGGTTTATATGATTTTTATGTTCAGATATTCTTGTTTTAAGAGTTCTACCAGTCTGTCCGACATAAGTTGCATCACAATCTTTACATGAAATTTTGTAAACTACATCAGTGTGCATCATTGTGTGTAATTTATCTTTTTGTACTTTGATAATGTTGTTGAGACTGTTAATATCTATGTAAGCTACTTTAAAGGTTTGACAATCATTAAAATAATTTTTAATTTTATTAGATAAGCTGGAAATGTAAGGTATAGTAAAATAATTAATTTTAGATACGTCATTCTTATTGTTAATAGAATTAGAAATAGATGTGATACAATTGTGTGAGTTTAATTTCTTATGTATTCTTTTGTTGATGGTGTTGAAAATTAAATCCAGTGGGTAACCGTTATTCAATAATATTTTAATAATTTTGTCAAAGTTTACTTGATGAAAGTTTGGATGTGATAAATGTAGAACTCTGTCAGTAAGACTGATGATTACTCCAATTTTGTGTGAATGATGATGTTGCGAAAAGAAATTTAAATATCTACCAGAGGATGTGGGTTTCTGATACCAATCATAAATTAAATAATTGTTATTTTTTATTAATATGATATCCAAAAAGTTCAATTTGTTGTGGCATGTTTCAAGAGTAAATTTTAACCTAGGATGATAATTATTAAATTTATTCAAAATATAATTTATGTTATTCTCGTTAGTGGCTAATGCAATGTCATCAACGTATCGTATGTAAAATGATGGTTGTGTTGTGAGATTATTTAAACATTTATATTCCAGATCTTGAAGTACAATATCAGCTATGATAGGAGATAATGGAGAACCCATAGGAACTCCAAAAATTTGTTTGTATATCTTATCATTAAATATAAAAAATAGAAAATCTAAAGAAATGTTTAGAAAATTCAATTTTTCCATCACATTTAAATAATAACAAATTGTTTAGAATCCATTTCATTAAAAACAGATATAAATTCAAAGCCAGATATAAGATCATCAATTGTATTAAAATATTATGTAAATTAGAAATCAGTGATGCAGTTTATAAACAACATATTATTAAAACTAAAATCTTAAATACTTACAAAAATATAATAAATACCATTCCAATTAACATTTATGAAAAATTCTTTTTAACACAAAATAATAATTTAAATAAGTTTTATAACTCTGAAAAACATAAATTTGATAAAAAACATGCATGGATGATTTCTAAACATACACACAACAATATTATTAACATAAATAAGATTAACTATTATTGTCATTCCAATACATTTAACGAATTAGACAATATTTGTGATACTAATAATAGCGACATCGATCCATCTACACACGTAAATATTTCTGGTGATTTGAAGAATCAATTTTTTAACATATAGATTGATCCTTCAAAATACCGTCACGTTAAGTATGACATAAATCAAATTAATGACAAATGGTTCATTAATCTGACTGAACACATTATCCCGAATAATGTTAAATCTCTTCTTCAACTTGAAGAAAAATTTTGTTTACCAATTAATAGTATCAAAGAAATAACTATAAATTTAATAAAAAATTTTGAAAATAACGTTCTCAAATTTAAAAATGTTAACTTCTCTGAATTAAAAAACATAATCGTTCACAACATCAATCATTTTAATCTAAACAAAACTAACATACATAAAAAGATTTCCAAATTATACAAAAACACACAACTTTTCATTAAAACACACAATAATATTATTTATACTCATGCAGACAAAGGTAATAGCACAGTTGCCATGAATAAACATGATTATATAACAAAAATGGAAAATATTCTTAAAGATCAAGATACTTATCTTTTACTAGCATATAATCCAGTAAACAAGATTGCCTCCAGTTTGAAATCTTTATTTAAAAAATGGAAATCAAAAAAGTTCATTAACGATATTAATTATAAAAGAATTAACGCATCTAATCCAATTCTACCGCGTGCTTATGGCATTCCTAAAATACACAAAGTCAACCATCCTTTACGCATCATTATATCTTCCACTGGCAGTCCACTTCATAACTTGTCCGCCTATTTACATAATATTCTTTATAATATTCTTTATAATACCAAAAAATCAATTCTCAGCTATTAACAGTTTTCACATAACCAAGAATATCAATAAATTAAAAATACAACATAATGATTATATATTCTCGTTAGATGTCATATCTTTATATACCAATACTCCGACAGAACTTATTATAAGTGGCATCAATAATAGATGGAATTACATTCAAAATAAAACTATCTTACCTAAAAATAAATTTATGTCAGCACTTAAATTAATCTTAAATTCTGCCTTTTTTATATTTAATGATAAGATATACAAACAAATTTTTGGAGTTTCTATGGGTTCTCCATTATTTCCTATCATAGCTGATATTGTACTTCAAGATCTGGAATATAAATGTTTAAATAATCTCACAACACAACCATCATTTTACATACGATACGTTGATGACATTGCATTAGCCACTAACGAGAATAACATAAATTATATTTTGAATGAATTTAATAATTATCATCCTAGGTTAAAATTTACTCTTGAAACATGCCACAACGAATTGAACTTTTTGGATATCACATTAATAAAAAATAACAACTCCGAAAATTTGTCGGCGCGCAACAATTAAGAAGAGGGGACATTTAGAAATCAGATTATTAGATTTGCGTTGCAA
>NW_017275695.1:0-509 GCF_001594065.2 Cyphomyrmex costatus
TTTGGATGGAGAACCGCTGCCACACGTTGACGGCGTGCGCGTAATCGCTCTCGGATACCGTGGGGTCCGCCAATGAACTGTAAAACGAATCGCGAGGCGGCAAGCACGATTCATTCAATTTTTCACTGCAATCAATGTACTCGTACGGAAAGACACCCTTTCGTGTTAAAAGATTAAAATTTTCTTCCGATAAATGAGAAAATTCGCGTCGCAGTACCCGCAGCTTATCTTTATTGAGAAAAGATGCTAATTTGTCTAAACTAGAAGCGAGAAATCTATATGAATCTATAAAACGTAATTGTATACAATTTTTTTTATCATCTATAGTGTCATCAACGTGTTTAGTAAAAGATATATATTTCTCTTTAGTTATCGGTAATAAATCTACCTGTCTTTCGTACGCGGCGGCAATTTCTTTGATAATGAAATGAGCGTCGTAATCGGTTAAATTGTGAAAGACTACGGGTATGCAACGCGAATCCTTATAATTTAAATTACAATTTGAGTGC
>NW_017275695.1:695-4340 GCF_001594065.2 Cyphomyrmex costatus
CCGCGAACCATGATATGCATTCTTTATCGCGGTGAAAACGATAGCCCGACAGCGGGTTGTCGTACGAGCAGTACACGTAATACCCGATACTGAAGACGTTGTGATGTTGGTACGTGTACGTGGATGATGCTGGTTCTTTATCCATCTTTTCCAGTGCGCACTCCAAGTCGGCATAGACCACGAACGGGACACGCTCCTTTCTGCAATGGTTCTTAAACTTGAGCCACTTGTCGTCCTCGCTCGGCAGCCTTATCGCACAATCGTTGAGTTTTCCGCAGTCGACGCTGTGGAGCTCCAATTTAGCGCTCGAGCTAAAATAGTGGAGACATCTGGAAAAAAAAATTTTTTTAAATAAAATTATTAGTATTATTGTTATTATTATTATTATTATTATTATTATTATTATTATTATTATTATTATTATTATTATTATTATTATTATTATACATACCTATCGCAGAAGTATTTCTTATTCTTGGATCTGGTGACTTGCGATCTCACAAGGCGTGACAGGTCTTTAATTAACGCGAAATGTCCCTCGATATTATCCTCCATGTACAAGAGGTTTACGTGCTTGCTCCTCTTTCGGTCGGTGAGTCGTATCGGTATGATCCCCTGCTCGATGGCGTAAACGTTGATGGAAATGTCGTTGAGATTTTCAAATTTTTTAATTTGACTCAACGTCATCGGGAATTCAATACCCGTAAGATTTAGTACCAATGAGTAGTGCGGATATGAAGATTCTCTGTGACCATTTTCTTGGGCTGGATGCCGAGCGGCAACCACTGACCATGCAAAACAAGCATTGTCTTTGGATTGCACGTTGATCACCGCTCTCTTTGATATAATTTCCTCCGGGAGTTTGATGTGACATCCCGCGCGCAGAGGATTTAGTTTATTCGCGTTAACAGTCAAGTTTAATATACGCGACAGTGCCCATCCACTATCACGTTCTTGAAACTCTTCGAGCGATGCCAGGATTGGCTCGACGACGCGTGACACATACCACTCGCGCTGATCGGTGCATCGATATATTTCATAGTTTCTGGTTGCGATGCTCTTGTTCGCGCGTTTATCGCCAGCTACGAATTCACCATTAAATACTGTATTTATCTTTATAGAGTCATATTTCTGTAAAACACACTGTACACGCTCGAGCACAATTTCACTCGCGTCTTCGAGAAATCGGCGGGGGTCGATGTGATTAGAGTTTATCACCGCGCCCGTTAGAATACGGCTTTCGAACGCCGTTTCTATCTCGCGCCATCGGAGTCCATATCCGGCGCCCACGTACACGAATCGTCCGCGCACTGAATCTTTCAAACTCTCGAGCCGCGCGATACTTGCGATCACTGATTGTCTATTACCGATCGATAATCGCGGGCGTTTGATCCGACTCTGTTCTTCCAGAGATTCTATAAATTCGTCGCATCGCTGTTCCCACGCGACGTACTCTTCTCTGGTATTCAGCTGTGCTGCTTGCTCTATCAAATCTAGCTCCATATCGCTTGATTGACTAATGACACGATGCGTCTAAATCTTTGCGTTTTATATCAATCTATTTGGCAACGTTGCATTTGTATCAAATTACATTACTGCTCTCATCACCGGACGTATAATTTTCATAAAATCTTAAACAGAACTTGCGAATGTTGCATTTTTAAATATCGAATTACACTAATGATTTCATCACCGTATGTGTCTAAAAAATCTGTATTGTGCAAAATTCTTTCTTAGCAACTGCATATTAGCAAACGTTGCATTTTTAAAAATATTGAATTACATTAATGATTTCATCACCGTACGTGTCTTTTGCAAAAATGTTGCAGCTGCATAAGTGCAAACGCTGTATTTTTTAAATATATATAAATGTCGATGAAAATATTTTCATCAGTCTGCGCAAAGATGTCTAACCGTCGTTGTTCATCGCTTCCACATTTACTTCGCAATCGTGAACTCGGTTACCGTAACGTGCTGACGCGCAATAGTACACGGTGTCCGAGACATGGGAAATTGCAAAAGGGCTTAATTCAGAAAACTTTTGAGTGTAATAGAGTATTTGAAACAAAAGCGCAGATTAATACATGTTGTAACACATTGAGCAGTTATTTATACGAATACCCGGAAGATGGGGAAAAAATATACGACACATACCGTCTGTGGTGGCTAAATCATTGGAGATTACGAATTTTACTAACGTTGGAGGGGGATACAGTTTAAAAGCGGTTCGTGCAACGTTACTGGATCAGTAACTCAAACGATTTTAATCAGCATGGATTCTCACGTTCAGCATGAACTGTAAGTATTTCACACATATCTATGTAAAAATTATATATCTACGAAAATATTCTATGAAAATATTTATAAAAATATTTATTCTTTATTGCAACGTACGTAACATCATGGATAGAACATTTGCGTTGACTCCGACAGCGTATAAATTTCTGGAGATTGGGATTGCCGTGGGACCAATGTCTCACGTGGAAATTGCGATTAGTGACATCCGAATCAACCGCATCATCCTACCGCACGCCACGTGGACTGCGTTCGTCGAAAAACGGGCGGATATCTAAAGATTGGTGCAATCGACTACATCATCGTTGATGATCGATATCATCATCGTTGATGATTCAAGACCTTGTAATGGAACTTGTCAAAATACGCGATTCGAACACTGTGAAATTATCTTTATGTGACAAGTGCATGTATATGAAACCGTCGACTGTACTATTCATGCTCGAACTCGAACAATGTGTTGATCATGCATATTTCAATTTGTGTCAATATACGAACAGTGTAAGTGATAAGTTTAAGTATTTCGTGACTTATTTACGTCAAAATTGTATTGTGAATAAATTTGAAGCTGTAAACGCTTTGCGTAAGATTTATGATAAAAATTCTAATATCGAATGCGAATTAATAACACAGGCCCACAAAAAAAAAAATTTTTTTTGTGCTGGGATCCAGACCATACCAATCCGACGTATTTTGAGCTGCTAAACACGAATCTGCAGTCAAAAATGGGGGTTGCTGGGTGAATTTGAGACATAACCTCAAAAAATCGTTTAAAATTAGTTATTATACCACAAAACGAAAGACTATGACTTTTATCAGGTTGAGAACACATTAATCCCATGTATTTTGATCCGCTTAACATGAATCCGTAAAAAAAAATATCGGTCGCCCATGAATTTCAGACATAGCCTCAAAAATCGTAAAAAAATATGTTTTTATAGTGACAAAGTGTTAAAAGAATGAATATGACTTTTCTCAGGTGCTAGTGGAATTCTGCGTTGTTTTTCAGAATTATGTTGGGAAAGTCATCACCAGATATATACAGCACAAGGTGTACTTACGTTTCTTATATACCTATCGATAAATGCAAATATGGAATCAAAAATGTAATATACAAAGTGATAGATCAAACATGCGTATTTATGTGAAAAACGATTTACTCGATATTTTTGAGTCTGTGATGTCGAATACGACACTTAAATATTACAATGAATACGAACTCTTAATAGAGTATTTCTTTTTGAACAATCTCAAATCTCAAATCTGGGATTTAAATTGGATTGTGCTTCCTTACACGATTTTTGATTTACTTTTGATTTTACTTGCCTACAAAATATTAAATGAGTTTTT
>NW_017275695.1:4693-6539 GCF_001594065.2 Cyphomyrmex costatus
CGTCATCCCCCTCCCCTGCCGTGACGTAGACCCCCCCGCGCCTCGGGTTCCCCTCGCCCCTCACCCCCCCTCAAAGGACCTGGATTAGAATCCCCTTATATACTCTACTTATCTTTAACCGAGGCGTTGCACATGGCATCTTGGGCGAAGGATGATATCATATTGTCACGTATATTGTTAATATAAAACTTCGCACAGCTCTCGCAGCCAGTTGTCAGTTCTCAGTCTGCGAGAGTGGTCAGTAGTTCCATCAGTAGTTCCGTCAGTAGTTCCATCAGTAGCTCCGTCAGTAGTCTAGTGTGCGGTGCTGTCAGTATAGTTCCGTCAGTAGTTCCGTCAGTATAGTTCCGTCAGTAGTTTCGTCAGTAGTCCAGTGATTTTTAGAAAAATAAATAAATAATGGCTAATTTAAACGAACTTTTACACATTACATATGAATATCCGGTTCGGGCGGTAAGTTTTTCTAATATATTTAATATATTAAAAAATAATAAATATAGACTGAATGACCTTTTATAATTTTTTATTTTTAGTATCTCACGGTACATGACGAACCTGTAGCTGAGTTGAAATTAAAGGATCAGCTGAGGGTACGAACTATATTTAAATATATTCAATATATTTAATATTGTATATTTAATAAAAACTTAATGCCTTTTATAATTTTTTTTATTTTTTTTTTTATTTTTATTTGCAGCACCTTAGGGTTGCTAATGAACCGGAGGTTAATTATCAAATAAAGGATGAGCTTGGGGTGTGAATAAAACCATTGGTAAGTTAACTATAAATTATTCATAAATTATTCATTAATTATACACATAAAATATGTACAAAATACCCATAATACATTTTCAAAATATTTTTTTATTTTCTTTTTTAGAAAATATGGGGAGGAGCAGTGAAATTACATGGATATCTCAGCTATCAGCGCTGCCGCTACATCAGAATGTTGCGGCGGTGCTACAGGGAGGACGAGCGGCTTAATATGTGGGAGCATAATATGCACCTCCCCGAGCTATTCGGGGAGGTAGAACGCGAGGTGGACCCTGAGCCGGAGAATTGGAATTGTAAGTACATTTAATTTGATATTCATACTAATATTTGATAAACCATCTATACCGCGTATTAATGTATGTCTTTTGTTTATTTTTCAGAAATTATGGACTTCATTATTTTTTTCATGCGATTTTTCAAACTAAGCTGTATATTCATTTATTAATCATTTATGTATCTTACAATTAAGTTTCAAATTATATTAAATTACTAGATTTTATGTATATCACAAACTAAGTCGTATATTCATTTATTAATCATTTATGTATCTTAGAATTTAAGTTTTAAATTATATTATATGTGTCATTTTCTTTAAACATGTAATATAAATGTGTATATAAACAGAATAACTAGTATCCAAATTTACTCATTATTCTTTCCTTTTTTTATCTTAGCGGTATCACCTTACTTGAAATATTACTATGCTTTACTTTGCTATGATATACAATAGATTTATATAATACAGCACCACCAAATTTTGAAAAATAAAATTATTAGAACGGGTATTTATAAACAAATATAATATGTAATAAAAGTATAAACAGAATAAAATAAAGTATATAATAGAATACTAAGTTAGTATTATCATTTAATCACCTTCCTTCCTTCCATCCATCCTTCGCGCTGTATCGCATTACATCGCGTGCCGGCAACCGCGTGCGACAGCGTTATCGCGACAGCGTCTTCGTGTGCGATGATGTCTGTATTGAACGTATACTCTTACATTATTTAATTCGGTATAATGAACGAATTATTATTATTATTATTATTATTATTATTATTATTATTATTA
>NW_017275695.1:10586-11200 GCF_001594065.2 Cyphomyrmex costatus
GCTAATGAAAGCATATTCGCTGTTATTAGTGCGATCACATATAAGATATATTGTAGTGTGAATCAGGTATTAAAAAATTGATTACAAATATGTAGAGGCCGTAACTCTGCTTCTAAATGATTGCAATGCATAGAACTCTGTGAGATCTAACGAGAACTACCGTTGAAACTGATAGAAATAGTCAGCACGTCACTTTTTCTACAAGTGTCGTGCTAGACTCAGGTAGTAAAAAATGGATTAAAAATATGTAGAGGCCGGAACTCTGCTTCTAAATGATTGCAATGCATAGAACTCTGTGAGATCTAACGAGAATTACCGTTGAAACTGATATAAATAGTCAGCACGTCACTCTTTCTGCAAGTGTCGGGCTGGACTCAGGTATGAAAAAATTGATTATAAATATGTAGATGCCGGAACTCTGCTTAAATATGATTGCAATGCATAGAACTCTGTAAGAACTAACCAAAACTACCCGTTGAAACTGATAGAAATAGTCAGCACGTCACTTTTTCTACAAGTGTCGTGCTGGACTCAGGTAGTAAAAAATTGATTAAAAATATGTAGAGGCCGTAACTCTGCTTCTAAATGATTGCAATGCATAGAACTCTGTGAGA
>NW_017275695.1:15436-19946 GCF_001594065.2 Cyphomyrmex costatus
TAGAACCAGCCTATATACTCTACTCTTCTGCCGAATCTTTTTTATACGACACGCATTTCCGACGAGTTAGTCCGAGTATAGAAATTAAGTTGTTACACATTTCTGATGCGTTTTCGACAGAAACAATTATTTCACTAACCACATGATATATAATAATGGACGATTTGCGTTATTTTTGTGGACTCTTGCTGACGTTCAGAAATGCGTTTCAATGCGAGTGAAACTTATACACAATTTACATTACATATTTTTATATTTTTATCTTTATACATATTTTATGTTTTTATAATGTTATAATATCCGTATATCGTTAACGATTCTCGCGACTTTTTAAACATTGATAATGACCTAACGAAGGTCGAAACGTTTGTTTTTATTAATTTTATATATTTTTATGTTTATATTAAACTTTACATATTTTTAACACAATGACATAAATAATTTACCATCAATATTACAATTCAACGAATTTTTAGGCTTGTAGCTCTGTTTGTTTTTATTGTTTTTATATTTTTTTATATTTACCTATTTAAAAAAAAAGTTAATGTCATAAAAAAAGAGCTACAGTCACACGCTAGATTTAATTAGCGACGTTTATAATAAAACATAATAACAAATAATTGATTAAAATCGATTTCTTATTCAAATTTGTATAAAAATCATTTTCGCAAGTGCAGAAATGTATTAGGCGAATAGTTACTATTAGATATAATATTATTCAAGCTATTGGAGTCATAATGGTAACTATTGAAGCATTAATAGTAACTACTGGAGTCTCAGTAGTAACTACTGGAACACCAATAGTAACTATTGATTCTTAATAGCATTTTTCCGTAAAGGTTATAAAAGTCTATTTAATTGTTTTGTTACTTTTGTACCAGCTTTGAATGAATTTATTACATTGTTATTTTTTGCAGGATCTAGAATCAGAATTAAATAACGAAGTTGAACAAGATGAAGAAATAAAATCAACCCAAGAAAGTACAGAAAATATAAATAAAAAAAAATACAAGAACTTGAAGAGATAATTAAAAAGAATAGAGAAAATAAAGGAACTTCATGATGATAATGAGGTTATCAATAGGAAACTGAATTCTGCAATAAGTAAAATAGCTGTAAGTCGAAAAAATGAAGATTTAATAAACTACAAAAGATACAAATAAATCAACATCCCAAGAAACTACAAAAGATACAAATAAACAGAAAATACAAGAACTTGAAGAAATAATTAAAAAGCATGAAGAAGAAATAAAGGAACTTCATGATGATAAAAGGATTATGAATAAGAAATTGAATTCTGCAATAAATAAAACAACTGTAAGTCGAAAAAATGAAGATTTAATAAACTACAAAAGATACAAATAAATCAACATCCCAAGAAACTACAAAAGATACAAATAAACAGAAAATACAAGAACTTGAAGAAATAATTAAAAAGCATGAAGAAAAAATAAAGGAACTTCATGATGATAAAGAGATTATGAATAAGAAATTGAATTCTGCAATAAATAAAATAGCTGTAAGTCGAAAAAATGAAGATTTAATAAACTACAAAAGATACAAATAAATCAACATCCCAAGAAACTACAAAAGATACAAATAAACAGAAAATACAAGATCTTGAAGAAATAATTAAAAAGCATGAAGAAAAAATAAAGGAACTTCATGATGATAAAGAGAGTATGAATAAGAAATTGAATTCTGCAATTAATAAAACAGCTGTAAGTCGAAAAAAGGAAGATTTAATAAACTACAAAAGATACAAATAAATTAACATCCCAACAAGCTACAAAAGATACAAATAAACAGAAAGTACAAGGACTTGAAGAAATAATTAAAAAGCATGAAGAAGAAATAAAGGAACTTCATAATGATAAAGAGATTATGAATAAGAAATTGAATTCTGCAATAAATAAAATAGCTGTAAGTCGAAAAAATGAAGATTTAATAAACTACAAAAGATACAAATAAATCAACATCCCAAGAAACTACAAAAGATACAAATAAGCAGAAAATACAAGAACTTGAAGAAATAATTAAAAAGAATGAAGAAAAAATAAAGGAACTTCATGATGATAATGAGGTTATCAATAGGGAATTGAATTATGCAATAAGTAAAATAGCTGTAAGTCGAAAAAATGAATATTTAATAAACTACAAAAAATACAAATAAATCAACATCCCAAGAAACTACAAAAGATACAAATAAACAGAAAATACAAGAACTTGAAGAAATAATGGTAAATATTCCGAATTACACAGTCAGTCCCAAATGACTTCCGAGTGACCTTGACCTTGACCTTGACCCTCAAGAAGGTCAAGGTCATTAACCATTCCCGTCGCTCGTCCTTCGTTAAAAAGTTATTAACAATCATAGTTTTAAAATAAACGCATTATTTCTGCTATACATGTATGATATGAAGTACTATTCTACACCTTTCCCTGTTCAGAAACGTTGAACTTTCCACGCGAAGTAACTTTTACCCCCACCCTCCTGCACAGGGGCACACGACTTCTGCGATTGTACTGTTGCTATGATAGTACTGTCGGGGCAGACCTCTGACGACGGTGTGGGTGCGTGGCCGGAGGCCGAAGGCCGCCCCCTTGCACCCGCCCGTGCGTGTGCGTGTGCGTGTGCGTGTGTGTGTGTGTGTAAAATATCAAGTGATAGACTTATAATCGTTATATAACGAATGGAACACACACACACACACGGGCGGGTGCAAGGGGGCGGCCTTCGGCCTTCGTCCTCCGGCCACCCCCCCGCACCCACACCGTCGTCAGAGGTCTGCCCCGACAGTACTATCATAGCAACAGTACAATCGTAGAAGTCGTGTGCTCCTCTGCAGGGGGAGGTGAAAGTTACTTTACAAATAAAGTAGGTGCACAGGGGGGAGGGGGATGAGAGTTGCTTCGCGTAGAAAATTTATGAACAGGGAAAGGTGTAGAATAGTACTTCATATCATACATGTATAGCAGAAATAATGCGTTTATTTTAAAACTATGATTGTTAATAACTTTTTAACGAAGAACGAGCGACGGGAATGGTCAATGACCTTGACCTTCTTGAGGGTCAAGGTCAAGGTCAAGGTCACTCGGAAGTCATTTGGGGCTGACTGTGTAATTCGGAATATTTAGCAAAATGGTAAAAAAAATGCGCGACGTGCTCGCGTGTTTTTGTTTTTCATGAAATAGCCATTATTTAAAATAAATCTACCTCGACTGCAATCGATCGTACAAAAAATTTGTTTAGACCAATTTTATGTGAAATTTAATTCTCTACAACTTTTACGTCTTCACTTTTTCCCCTAATTGTGATACTGTTTGAGTTATTGTCAAAAAACCAAATTTTTGGGCCTTTTTTGCACCCTCAGTTTCGCTATGACAATGGTACGGGGGAGGACTTTTAGTACCTTCATTACAACCCCAAAACACACCCTTTCGCTCTGGTTACAGGGTATATAGTATTATTTCCTTCAAAAATGCTCATTTGATTGGGCTATACATTAAAATTATATACCAAAATTGTATTATATATGGTATCTACTGAAAATAAAAAATAGATTTCTCCAACGCCCATTCTCGAGAGAACGCAGCCAATATAGATTTTTTTCGTCTCTTCGATTCTGATTTATAAATAATTTTGTTTTGTAATAATCAGTACCGTTAGAACCACAGACATCTATATTATATAGATGTCTGTGGTTAGAACTAACGCTTCTAATTTTTATTACAAATTGACATTGTCTGGTAGATACTTGTTTCTATTTTGCCAGTGTCATCAAAATTTGTTGACTTTTGTGTTTATTATCCGAAAGAACACTTGATTTGTATCATATACTGTTTACATATTTATTATTTGAGATTGTACAAATACATTGGCAGTATATTTTCTGTTTCAAGTGTACAGGTAAAATAAAGTCATGTTTTTTATGTATATATGTGTATAGTATATTATATATATATAAACCTTTGACTATATACCTCTGGACTGCTAACGGCAGCCATTTACACTGGAATTCTGGTCATGGAATTCTGGCAGCCATTTACACTGGCCAAATCAAGAACTAACTAGCTGCATTTCGAGTAAGAATCGGTACAATCGGAACGCGTGTGAGGTTATATCACGGAGTATACTCCATGGATTATATATTTTATTTAAACTTTAAGTAAAGATATAAAATATTCAATTAAGGTCCTTACGCTATCATAAACCGAGACAAAAATAAAAATAAAAACAACAATAAGTGAACGACCCTTACGAGTAACAATTAGATCTTAAAAATTAAAGAATTATAAAATTTAATCTTAATATAAACTTACATAAGACGTCAATTAGATCTTAAAAAATAAAAAATTATAAAATTTAGTTTTAATATAATCTTACATAAGACATCATACATGAATATTCAAACGTTTCGGCTACACAGAGCCTTCATCAGTGAATTACAATAAATTTATTCAGTCGTTAATTAGATGGAACCATAAATTTCGGTAACAATTAAATAAT
>NW_017275695.1:22239-24783 GCF_001594065.2 Cyphomyrmex costatus
TCTCTCTCTCTCTCTCTCTCTCTCTCTCTCTCTCTCTCTCTCTCTCTCTCGATATATGGTGAGTTCAGCAGACGTGTTATTCACCGCTCTGTATTTTTCGCCTTAAATCTTGTCTAAACCCATCCTGTGAATTTTGATTTTATGGTGGCATCGTTCCTGAGGGGGCTCGGATTGGGACCGTCTACCTGACAAGAAACCTTCCGAGCTGTAAGGAACTTGAACGTCATTAATTGGTTTTTACTGTTTTGCAACCGTCTTCATGGCCATTAAGTCTTCACCTGTACTGGCGCCACGTGATCGTTGACGTCTGCCGTGCGTCATTCTTGCGTCAAGCCAATCATCTGTCACCCTATGGCGGCCATCGAATTTGACAGCTAGGTGCTCAACAGTAACCATTGCTCCGCACCTGGTCTGACGAAGCTTTAGATGTCTGCGTGACATTGGTTACTTTCAGTAATTAATGCCTTACGTACGATCCAGTAAAAGACCAAAAATCGGTATTGCGGGATCGACGTGTAGTAAGTGCCACAAATCCGTTATCGACAAATGCATGTGCGAAGCGTGTCAACGTGTGTTTCATTTGAGTTGCGCACGGCTTTATATTCAAAACAAGACTTATAGCAATTGTTGTTTCCAATCGCTCCGGTATTTGCTCGCATCGGACGACGCGCCGATCCTGTCGCCCGCTGTTGATGATCTCGCAAACACTTCGCCTTCCCCTGCTCCCGTAGCCGCACCGTGTTCGTTCAACTCCCCTGTCTTTCTTCCCGCCCCTCCACCATCCGTCTTACCTGGCCCAAGTGTATCTACCCCACTCCCGATCGTTACCTCCAGTACCGCTTCCATTATGAGTGATAATCGAGACGGCTCGGCGTTGGCAGGAGCCGCGTCTTTTTCCCCGCTACCACCGGGATGGCACGCATTTGAACCGGCGCAACAATTGACGCAGATTATGCAGACGTTAACGGCCGGTTTCCACCAAATAAGCGCACGTCTTGATACATTGAGCGCCACGGTCGAGCAAAATATGGCATCTTGTCGTGCAAATGCTACTGACATTCAGGCCATTAAAGATCTGCGCGCGTACTCTCAACCTAATCCCGATATTATAATCACTGGAATACCGAGCAGTACGATCATTTCGGATCAGGATATTGTTCTGCGCATCCTAATTAAATTAAATGTCGAAAATCTGGTTAGTGATATAATGCAAATTCGACGAATCAATGCTACACGCCGTGATATAGCTGCCGGTAATTTAGAGTCCAGCGCGGCTGAACCAATACGAAATAATTTCTCTGTAGTGGTTTCCTTCAAGTCTGTAGCTGTTAGGAATTTTGTTATCGACCGTAAAAGGAGGACCGGGAAGATAACTACGGCGGATATCTTTCCGGAATTGAATCGTACAAATCCGAATATTATGTATGTCGACGAAATGCTCTCGACGCGAACATACAAATTGCTAAAAGCGACGAAAGCCAAAGCTGGGGAAATGAATTACGCCCGCGTATGGCATCGCAACGAGCAAATTTTCGTCCGGAAGGATGAAAGATCGAAGGAAATACCGATTGTTACTGATTCTGACCTGAATAAACTAATCTGACTAGATAAGCCTTCGCCTCGTGATTCATCGCTCCGGAATATCGTTATCGCGCATAGTAACGTTAATTCGCTACGGGCACATTTTGAATCGGTCGAATACTTTCTGAGCGATTGTTCTCCGCACATTTTCGCGCTGACCGAAACGTGGCTAACGCCTGCCGTGCCTTGCGAATGTGTTAGCGTTGTTGATTATCAGCTAATTAGAAATGATCGAAACTTAATGTCACAAACCAGTCTTCGATTTATACAGGGCGGCGGCGTAGCGTGCTATATTCACAATTCTCTTAATGTTCAAGTTCTCGATAGGTCTAAAGGGGAGAATATAAATTGTCCTGAGTATTTAATTGCGGATGTTAGGTCAAAATCTAACGCTCTACTTTTGGCGGTTATCTATCGTCGGCCCGGCGGCCAGTTATTTAATGATTTTATTCTTAAGATCGAATCGTATATTTCGAATTATAAAAATTTTGTAATTACGGGTGACCTGAACTGCAATCTTCTTGGCGATAGCTTTGAGTCAAATTTTCTACGCAATTTTATTAAGGATTACTCGCTTTTCTTAGTGCCGCATACTGCAACACATCATACGTCAGATACCGATACTCAAATTGATGTCTGTATTACTGACTCCGAGTCTAAAGTCAGGGATTATTCGCAGTCCGAGGTACCATTCGCGGCTGGTCACGACTTAATAAGGGTTACTTATGATTTTCGCGTCGCCAAACCACCTCCATGCGTAAACACTTTTAGGGATTTTAAAAATTGTGATTTGCCGCGATTGAATTCCGACATCGTCCTGGCGCTCACAAACTCTATGTTGGACCTCTCACAAGAGTTAATGCTGTCTAGTCCCCATGTTAACGAGGTTTTATCGCTTTTTCGTGGCGCTGTTACAGCCGTGTTAGATTCTCATGCGCCGACTCGAACGGTAAAAGTAATCCG
>NW_017275695.1:24985-44284 GCF_001594065.2 Cyphomyrmex costatus
CCCCCCCCATTGCGCGCCGAACATCCGTCGAACTTAAAACGCAAATCTATTAACTACCGTAGTAATATCACAAATTTTTGATGCTTATAGCATCTAACAAGATCTTAATAATATGTTTAAAGACATATTAAAATCTTAAATTAAATATTAAAGAAAGAAATAAATTTAAAACTGAGAAAAATAAGAATTTGTGAAGAATATCACGAGTTGGCGTTTCGTCCCGGCTTCCACTACTAGACTCATCAGTAAGGTAACGTAGTGGGAGCCTACCTTAGACGCCTGGGAGAGATGTTAGAAAGAAGTTCTATATAAACAAATAATCATGTAATTCAGCACTTGCGAGAATTGACAAGATTAACTATAGACCTCTATTGGCAAGTCGACGTAATGATATTCTTCACAAAGTACTTAATTTTTAAATAATAATTTGAAAGTAACAAACGCATCTTCCAGCCAGCGTATATTCAACAAATAAATTAAAGAAGACTCTCGAAAATTTCAAATAACAAGAATAATCAGGCTAATGAGAGCTATTCCGCGGTTATTGGTGCGACCATATATAAGATATGTTAGAGTGTGAATATTATATACCACGTAAGTAGTTCCCCAAATCTATCTTAATTCTAACGCATGGTCTTATTCTAAGCAGGTAAACGCGTGAGATAGCGGTAACCAAATTCAGCTAATTGCTGATTATAGCACTACATTTGAATATGCTTTTACGATCGCGCTTTTTACTGGGATAAAAGTTTTGTAATTGACGGTTCGAACGGCTGCGGCTGCTGACGCAGTTTCTCGCAGGTATCAAAATTATCAGCTCGAGCGAGCGTGAGAGCGTTCGGTCTACAGTCCGTTATCTCGATATGCGCGCTGCATCAACATTTCGTTACTTAACAAACTCGCCAACAAAGAGCTACGACTATGTTTAAAGAATTAGAATTATGTCTTATATTTACGCATAGAATATAGAAAAAGGAAAAAGAGAACATACATCAGCGGCTAGTTGCACAGCGTAGCGAGACAAGGCGACACGCGAAATTTACGCGGTCGTCACACTTGTATCCATTGTTGTCGAAGTTTAGGAATGCTTGGAAAACTATATAAACACATACAAATATATATTAGAAAAGTCAAAAATTAGAAATACATAATAATAAAGAATATTCTCTATAATAATAATAAATATAAAATGGATATAAATGTAAGATTAGAATCCTATGGAAGCACAATTGTTTAAATTATTATTACTTGAATGGAAAAAAATAAATAGTGTTCCAGATGTAAGGTTCACATCTTTACTTATAAAATGACACATCTTTTTCTTTTGTTGAACTTGCTCCTGCAGGACGATATTTCATGTTTGTATTTTTACACATTTCCGCAGAACAATAACGGACCATTTTCTAAATTTTATTTTTATTTTTGTCTCGGCTTATGATAGCGTAAGGACCTTAATTTTGAATATTTTATAATCTTTACTTAAAGTTTAAATAAAATATATGACCCACGGAGTATACTCCGAGGGGGTAACCACTATCTAAAATATTGTCCCACAGATTACATGATTTCATTTCATTTTATATAATTTTATTTGATGACAAATAATTTTTCCTCACTATATATGCGGTCATTTGGTAAAATAAACGATTTTATCTAATATTACACAATTATTTCTTGTAATTGTCGGATTATATATCGAAATTTTTTATAAATTTGAAAATGATTTCAGGGACTCCGTCCCACGATTACATTAAGTGATTACCCTCTCGGTATACTCCGTGATATAACCTCATACACGTCCCGATTGTACCGATTCTTACTCGAAATGCAGCTAGTTAGTTCTTGATTTGGCCAACTTTCGGACCTGATGGCTCTGAGATCTTGGATACACGGTCCTCTCTTTCTATCTTATGGAAAAGGTAGGAAAAGTGGGGGTAACTAGCAGTCCAGAGGTAGAGGCCTAGAAAACAAAGATGCGACATTGCGTCGGTTGGGTTAGGTAACCACCGCCATTTTAATTCAATATAAGTGCTCTTAACCAATAATCTGATGACATTTGATGCAAAAGGTAGAAAGATTAGATTAGGTTAGGTTAAGTCCGATATTAAATATTCACACAAATAAGAATACTTACACCATAATAATAGTTTTTTATTGCACTTTGACACTGTATTGTCTAAATTTTTCTCTCTATATATATGTACATACGTTATAAAACTATATCTATTAGATGCAATAATGAATTAAAATGGCTCTCTGATCACGTGATTTAGACAGCCAATCAAGCCATACCCTTTAATGACGCATCTCTGTTTTCTAGGTCTCTATCCAGAGGTATATAGTCAAAGTATATAAACGCGTTCGCGCGGCCTACTACTGCTAAGCGTATATGTACGCCCCATCCTACGAATCATATAGCGTGTGGGCCGCTGGGAGCGGGGATAGCCTGGCAAGCGCGACGTCCACGGTATAATTAAGGGTGCTGTCCCATGATACGGAAATTACACCGGAACGGAACAGTGAGACCAATCACAATCGCAGAAAGGAAAGTAGAGTAATGATTGCAGAGATCTGATTGGTCTCACTGTTCCGTTCCGGTGTAATTTCCGTATCATGCGACAGCACCCTAACAAGGTATAGCCATCAGAAGATGCGCAGTAGACTAAAAGTATCAACCAATCAGAAGGTAGCGACGATCAGACCGACGCTGCAGCAAAGTTTGAAAAATGTAAAGGATTATTTACCGGATTGTGTAATATCTTTGATGTTTTTGTGATTGTCAATTTGACTATTATCAACGTGAATTTCGAACGCTTTATTTCGTCAAAAGAAGTAAGTTTTGATGAGAGCATAATATATGTGCATAATATGTAACTTTTACGTATATGATACATTGTAAATACTTTACGTCTTGTTTGTCGTTGGAATATTTGTTGCATTTGTTTACAATGGATAATTAATTTGGTAGTATTAAAGTCATTGTAAGTAAGGGAAACATTGTAATTAATTCATTTCGTATAATTGTAGTTTATTTAATATCTCTTTTTAATTCTTGATATTTGTTTTAACACCTCCTACAACCGTACAAGTAGTATCGAGTTTTCATAACCATAACAGTGCAGCTGTTGCTGACAATAAGAAATAAATAATAAATAAAATTGTATTCAACATATTTCACTCCATTACAAGTAGTAATAAGTTTTTTTATTATCATCCGTATAATGTATATAAAAAGTTAATTTATTTTTTGGACAAAATTAATTGTCTCATGCCTCAATGTACTACAATAAAATAAAATATACATGAAAAGAAACAATAAATAAAATATATCTGAAGAAAATAATATATATAACTATAAGCTAATATATATGTATACTATTTATTGCCCTTTAAATAAAATTATTTTAGTCAGATCTTTTCTGATATATGTTAATTGGGATGATATTAAGATGATATTAAGATGATATTTCGTAATTTTTTTCAGAAGAAAGACTAATGTTTATCGTTATAAAACTTTTTGCACGTTTTAATATAATTATTGTAAAATTGTTAGTGTTGATATATATCGTCGCTACATTGGGATTGGTCGGCGATGTATCCCCACTCATCACCCTGCGCTTGGCTATACCTTGTTAATTATACCATGGTCCACTCCGTCCACCGGCCACCGCGCTTTCGAGTTATGACGTGCTAGAAACACATAGAAAAACGTAAGGCCGTAAGACGTAATCAGTAAGGAAATCGTAACATTGGATTCGCTACCGGCTTTACAGTCTCTACTGTGATTGGCCAATTCGCTTACTGATTACGTTTTACAGCCTTACGTTTTTGTATGTGCCATGGGCTTTAAAGGCTCGCGGGCGGCGGTGTGCGGGACGCGGGGCGCTTACCAAGCGGTTTCCAATCCCGACACTCCAACGTTTATTCAGCTATCTTTGCGAAAATTATTACTGTCTGAACAGACGTTTCTAATTTTTATTATAATCAATATTGTCTGAATAAAACTTCTTCTAATTTCTATTACAATAAATATTTGGAAAAGGTATCAGCTAATATAAATGTTCATAAAAAATCAGTTAATAAAAAATCAGCTTATATAAATGTTTATTATTTTTTATGTTTATATTTTTTTTATCAGCTTATATAAATGTTTATTATTTTTTATGTTTATGTTTTTTTTATCAGCTAATATAAACATTTTTAATTAAAAAAATGAGTAACACGTCATTAATACACGTCATTTGTCCTTCTTGAGTGTACTATTTGAGATATGCGACATGAACAAACCAATAATAATATTTTCGTATGTCTGGTATATTTTTCCAGTTATAAGCGCGTACGAACAATTACCGCTTATAAAAATGAAATTTCGGTATTTTTGTACTATATATGGTATGTATATTATTCTTATGTGCTCTGTAATTAGATTTTTCTCACTCTCTCTCTCTCTCTCTCTCTCTCGACCGTGTTAGTCCTGTTCTATCGCGTTTCTATTTGAAGATAAATATCCGAATTGGCTTTACGGATTGCAAAATCCTTTTACAGAATAAAAGTACGCACGAAAATGTATACTGCAAACTATGATTTCATGAGAAAATCGGAAAAAAATTAAAAAATTCACTTTTTCTGGCAAAGTAGGATCATGTTCAATACTTCTGTTTTTACCGATGCTGTACAACGCCATCTATTCAAGACGGCGCAACTACTTCTAAAAGCAATTTCTGCTCTGTCAAACTCTGTTGACGTTCCGAATCCTCGCATAGATCGTGATTTCGTTTTGAAAAGAAATATTTTTTTCTACGCATTTAATCTTGGATCTGCAAACTCAGGATTGTTCGTACAAGTCATCCCAATACTGCAAAACGCTTATTTGCAATCTGCGATCTCTAAAACTTTTATATTAAGTGAATCTTAACCTCAAGTGACAGCTGTACGTGTCAGAAAAAGTGAGAATTTTTTAATTTTTTCCGATTTTCTAGTAAAATTAGGTTTTCCAGGATAGTTTTTCATACGTACTTTCATTCTGTGAAAGGATTTTGCAATCCGTAAAGCCAATTCGGATATTTTTTTTCAAATGGAATCGTGATAAATAGGACGACTTTAGCATCCCCTTAAAACTAAATGTTTTAAAATAAACTTCATCCCATTCTTGTATGATTTGCAATACAGTTTATGATGTACACAGACTTTCTTTAGATTGTCGAAAAAATATTTATTCAAATTATTAAAACTAATTAGTTTTAAGCATGAGAGAGAGAGAGAGAGAGAGAGAGAAGGAATATTTATTATAAATATTCCTTCGAATAAATACTTTTGCACAATTTAAAGAAAGTATGTGTACATTATGAACTGTATTGCAAATCATACAAGAATAGGATGAAGTTTATTTTAAAACATTTGGTTTTAAGCATGAAGGATCATTTTCCAATGCTTGTAGTTCTCGTACGATCGAAAAATTGTAATTGTTGCATATCCGAGTTAGTAGTGTTATGTCAAGAGGCGGTCTCCCAGCATCAATTTGTCTGGACATAATTATTTCCTGCCTACCTGCATTATCATCACCATATAGTTTGACCATATTTCGAGGTATTAGAGCTGTTTCACATATATAACATGGTATTCGCAATCTATTAACCATTTTCTGCAAACACAAATACTCATGTAAGGGAAAGAAAATGGTTTTCTTAGGCCACCGAGGCTTTACAGGTGCTGTGGTAAAAGTTTACACACGCATCACAATACCCAATTATAATCACTACACTTCCAGGCAGCAACGTCACGTGATATTCACGTCAGTTTTTGGTCAGTCGTGATGTCAATTATCCTTTAATAATCACGTGAAAATAACGTGAAAATGACCGGAATAAGTCACAGCCCAAAGACGTCATAATAAAACGTAAAAATGACGTTATAAGAAGACGCAAAAATGACGTGTCAGAATACTCGTATTTAGCTCTATTTTGATATAAAACAGATATTTCGGTATTTTTTAAGGCTCCTGAATACCGGCGACGGCCATGTTGGAATTGTGACGTCATAGGCGAGAAAAACACATTAATTTTTCTTGCGTCCCATTTTTTAATAAAGACAATTTGGATAAATTTAAAAGGCGAGATCGTTTAAAAACACTTGTGAAAATTGGCGGAAACTGTCCTTTCCTCCTCTGCTCTGATAGTCAGTAAATGGTCGTAAAAGGCACGTAAAGTGAGTCTATACTCGGACAGAATCACACAGTTTAACAGCTGATGAAACGAGTGAAATATACGCTTTTACGTACATAATTTCACGATAACTGCAGTTTCCACCAATTTTTAGGACTTCCACGAGTATGAGAGGGAAGTCACATTTTCATAAATAAGCAAATATTGACGAAATGGCACGCAAGAAAAATTTTGTCGTCAAAACTGGTCAAAACATCACATTTCCACGCCTATAGCCTATCGCACATGAAATGCATAACAGAGTGCATAAACATAACGTAAGACCGCTGGACCAATGAGCAACTTATGTTAATCAATATGGTGTTACGTCCCAGGGTCCGTTCTGCGTCGAGCGTTGAGAACATGACCTGAGACCATTGGTTATACGCGAAGTAAGAGCTCCCGCGCAAGTTATTGTAAATTTCCGACCATTAAAATAAGACGCGATTAATGAAAAGTATAGTAGGGTCGGGGTCTTCCCACGGTCTATCTTCTTCCGCGTCTAAATATATCAGAAATCCTTCGAGGATGCGCGGACAGCCACGACATGTCGTGAGGGCGCGAGCAACTGCTAGTGCTGCCGAGCACGTTCCACAGATCTCGATCTGGTCAGGGCGACCTAATTGGATGTAATGTAAGAGAACTCCCGCGTAACTCTCTTTTCCGCTATCCGTGAGGGCTCCGTAGCACTCAGTGCACCTGATTTCGCGATGTTCTCGATGTGAATAATATAAAGCCGACATACAACGGGCGCTTTGCACCCACGTGAAGTAGGGGTCAAGAATAAAGACACGACCGTTATTAGAGGAGCGCGAGTCTGGAAATATCGGGCACATCCCGTGTTTCTCTTTTACGTACTTACCTAGCGCTGCTTTAAGCTTCCCGGTAGAGGTTGAGATCCGCAGCTTCCATTGGTCGGCATCGAGATTGATCAGCGTTGTTTATTGATCGTGAGATCCGCAGCTCCCATTGGTCAGCATCGAGATTAGTCAGCGTTATTTGTTGATCGGCTCCAAGATTGGTCGGCGTTATTTATTGGTCACTCGCGTTCTTATCACGGTGGTTGGATTAATTATCCGTGTGGTTATGCAGAGTTGAGGTTTGGGATTTGATCAGGACTTGGGGAAATAATATACCTTGATCTCTAAACCTAACATACAAGTTTATTACTAATAATAAGTTGAACTAATACAAGAGAATTATCGAAGGTATTACGCTATATTAATGTTCTTAGTTAGAGATTATGAAGGAATTAACACTAGATTTATCAATATTATAAAATTACTAATTATTTGTTAAAATTAATAAAATTCGCAATTACACATAGTTAGGATTTAAGAATACAAATTATCACTAGGATTAGATGAGGAATTATTGAAGTTGAGTGTCTGGTCGGTTACCAGGCTAAGGATTTCGAAACGACTTGAGAGATTGACTTAACTAGGACGACTGAACTAGAACGAACGAGGGCTGAAGGCTTTCTGACGGTGTGCATGCGGAGGCGCCTTAGGGTTGGCCTCAGGCTCCCTCTCTAATCGTCGGCGCTGGTGGTGGGAGAGGCGTCAGGCGCGGCTTGGGCAGTTTGGTGCCCTTGTGTGGCTGAGGGCCGAAAATATTAATAGTTCATTTCAAAAAATTATTTATGGACAAAAATGGAATTGTCGCGGATGTGACAATGGCAACTTTATGCTGGATGATTATTGGGTCAACAGTTTTATGTTATGCTCATGCTCTATTATGTATTTCATGTGCGATAGGCTTATTAGTTCAGCCTTTTACCATGGCGAGGCGCTATACACACACACAAGCATGAACCCATGTCTGTGTGCTCCCCTTCTGCCCGAAAATGAGCACACGGACATGAGCTTGCATTTATGTATTGGGCCTTCTACAATAAGTCATAAGTCATAAATCGAAAGTAAGAAACTAAAAATTGACGACTGTGATTGGTCCATTTCTAGCTTATGACTTATGATTTGTGACTTACGGTTTATTGTAGAAGGCCTAATAAGTTGATTCTAAAAATGACCTAATAAAAACGTACTATAGACGTCTAGAAATTGACGTTATTGACATGACGTCTGTGACCAATAATCATCATTTATCGACGTGAATATCACGTGACATTGCTGCCCTTGTTATCGTACATACAACTAACTAAAGGTTGGATTATACTGGCCGTAATCTGTTAACTTATGCTGTAATCTGTAAAAATTGACCAATTATAATCGATTATTCCCCTCTCATTCGACTGTGATTGGTCAATTTTTACAGATTACGGCATAAGTTAACAGTTTACGGCCAGTATAAATCAACCTTAACATGCCGTGAAGATAATAAGTATATATTCTAGACAATAAAAACATGTTTTTTTATATACCAATGAAATATTTATACTGTATATTAGAAGGCAACGTAGCAATATGTTACTTTTCATAATAATCGATATAAATCCGATGTCGCCCTTTGAGCTCCAATATCTCAGAACTTGTTGATTCCAGGACCACGTGCCCATTGAGACGTTTGATCAGGATACCATAAACTACAACATACTAAATTTTTAGCCATTTTGACCGAAAGTACTTTCCCATAAGAAACGTGCGGGGCCTTTAATCTTTTAACACACACACACACACATTACACAGCCCAACAAAATTTTGTTGACTTACAAGTAGAAGTCGATTTCGATAGGATTTTTTCCGCAGAATCCAAATATGCCTATAAAAATATTGAATTGGCTCTAGTTTTTAAACAACTGAAGATCAAAAGGGTCGAATCATACGATTTTGCCAAATTTTGAGCGTCTATCAAAAAGGAACGAGCAACAATAAAATTGTCTTCCCGTGACGAAAAGAAAGCTCGAATATTGTTCTTTCAAGATACGGAATATGAAATTGGATGCAGTGAATTTTACACATGTATTTTCGTGTGTATGTGTGCGTGTTAGTATGTGTGTGTGTGTGTTTGTGTGTGTGTGTGTTTGTGTGTGTGCGCGTGCGCGTGTGTGCGTGCGCGTGCTTTCGTCTGACACGCACGCACGCACGCACATACTGACACGTACCCATGTGAGAGGCGAGGGGAAGACTCTCGTTAGTCCAGCATCCCGAAAGGATCAGAAGTCATACTGCGTCCGTCTCGTTGGTAATGCCGAGACAGGTACACGCACACATTCACATGAAAACACGTGTTTAAAATTCACTGCATCTAATTTCGTGCTCCATATCTTGAAAGAACAATACTCGAGCTTTCTTTTCGTCACGGGAAGACAATTTTATTGTTGCTCGTTCCTTTTTGATAGACGCTCAAAATTTGGCAAAATCGTGTGATTCGACCCTTTTGATCTTCAGTTGTTTAAAAACTAGAGCCAATTCAATATTTTTATAGGCATATATTTGGAATCTGCGGAAAAAATCCTATCGGAATCGACTTATACCCAGCTAACAAGCTCACGTGATAATGACGTGATTATGAAGTGATTTTGATGACAATGCCGTCAAGTGACATAAATGGAACGTTATTTTGACGTCATTTGTAATACCAAAAGTTGACGTCACCGATATGACGTCAACTAGATGTTACATTTTGACGTCATATATATGACCATTACTAATTAATTATTTTTTGTTATTATTTGTGTATTATTATTTGATGTATCATTTTATCCTTTAATATTCGATGAAAAACAAGGATAAAATGATATGTCATGCGCATTACACTTGCGGAAATGATACATATACTAATACATACACTATCAAGGATGGGTGACCGTTTGGGATGCATCATGAAAAAAAATTAATTCTCGAATTTAGAGAAAATTTTTTTTTCAGTAATTAGGGAAAACTGACCGGTATTTTACTTAAATTTCTACACGAAGTATATACGAATTTACTACTGCATTATTGCACTAGTAGTGACACTAATAGTACTTTTTAGTCATATTTACGTCTCCCTGACGTAATAAAATAACGTCAATAAGATGTGACATAATCACGTGATATATACGTCAGAATAACGTTACTTTTATGTCATAATTGACGTTATTTGTACCAAAAATTCACGTCATTATCACGTGACCTTGCTAGCTGGGTACTTGTAAGTCAACGTGAAATTAGGGAAATTTTGTTGGGCTATGTTATATGAGCTGTATTAAAAATAATGTGAATATGCTCTAATTAATAAAATTACATTTTTTTTTAAAGTCTTGAGACTTATTTATTCAATCTATGATTAATTTGAAATATTATACATTATTTATCCCCTCCCCCGTGTGTTATAAATGTTATAAACATTTGCATTATTAAATAAAGTTTAATCAACTATATTTCGTAATAATAAAAATTTGTTATCTATTCAATACCCAAATTATTTGACAATTCATAATTCAGTAAAAATAATTTCGGAATCTAACAATATTTAATAAGAAATTATAATAAAAAATATGGTTTATTTATTTAATCTATAATCTATCCAAGATAAAAGTTTATTATAATGTTCAATTAATTTGTATTGTATTTTCTCTTCCTTATCAACCTGCTCATCCTCATTAATTGGTCTAGAAGACTCAATTGTATTTGAATCATCGATATTCTGTGAATCAGTGGAATTCTCAACATTGGGATTTTCTGTGACATTCGTAATCAAATAGTTTTCTTTTGACTTCAAAAAATTCGTTGCGTAATCACTGACATTAGAACGATGTTCCTCGTTATAACTAGTCTAAAAATTAAATTTATTTTAACGTTAAATACAAAATATCGAAATTAAGTGTTAAATTATACTGTTAAAATGTACTTTATATGCTGAATGCACACAATGTGTGCTAGTAATTACCGTAGAATTGTTATAAGTATCATTAAATGTTTCATTTCGATCAGCAATATCGTTATCTTCGTAACTCTTCCAATAGTCCACTATTTCGCCAAATAATCCTGGGCTTTCATTTTCATTAAATTGATACGTCTGATTTTCTTCATCTGCTGCCGTTGTTTCCCAATCGTATTCTTCGGAGCTTGTTATGTGAGAATTGACAGCCTTAAAATTCACGAGAAATTTTAATCTTAACTATCAATAATCTAAGAATAATATAAAAAAGAAATAATAAATATAAGTAAATGAGTAAAAAAGGCCATATTCAGTCAAAGCGGATTTTGATATCTAATATGATATTTTTATACGAAAAAATAAATTCTTAAACATGATAGAGAAATATCTCAAATAAGATGTAAGAAATTAATTAAGACAGAGCGTTAAATTAACGGAAACGCTACAAGTTTTACTTTACATATACCGGTGATGTAACGTCAATTCCAGAATCAGGGTGTGCATGAAAATCGGGATCGCCGACCTTCAGGATCATATGCTTATATTTCTTCGTCTTTCTGCCGTTTTTATGTAAATGCGGCGCGTACATAATTACGCGTAACGGTAAAAACGCATCCTCCCCAAAATGCTCGGCGTCCTTCGTTGTATTATCTGCAAAATGATGATTTGTTAGAATAATCCTTAATGAAACTAAAAATCGAAGCATATATTTGAAGTAAAATGAAAGTGACAGAAGTGTAAATGAAGTTTCGAAAAAAGGGTAAAAATTGAAGCAGCGGAACGTAAAATGCATTTTATGCTTCAATTTTTATTTTTGTCAGGAATTTTAAGATAATGAACATAATATTCTTGATTTTTAGTTGTGCTTCGCATTTACATAAAAACTCAAAACTCAGCTATATAATTCTCATTTATGACGTTATAACTTAGTTGAATGCACATTTCTTTTCCTTCTGACAAATGAGATTCAACTGAATTTTTACTTACAATCTATACAAACTTTGCAAAACTTGGACTTCCTGTACATAAACAATAAGAGTTTTATTGGACTTTTGTGTATTTCTGGACATATTTATTGTATTTCAAAAACATTTCATGAATAATTTCTGAAATATCTTAAATCTTGCGATATATAAAATATTTTAGAAATATTTCATGCTATATGGATAATAAATATAAAATACTCACATAATTTTATATTCACTTTATACAACTTTATATACTTCAGTATCACTTGTGTGAAAATAAACAAAAATTTTTTTTCCGTAAATCCGACATTTTTACACTTCTATATTATTTATAGGTACCTTGAATCTTGTTCGTGAAATTCAATGTCATCATTTCTTGATTCACGGACGTTAAGTTACTTTCGGTCACTCCAGTCGCTGGTTCGTTAAGCAATAAAGTACAATCTGCGGTCGTGTCCTCATGATCCGTGGAGATGAGCGAATTATTGTTCGCTGGTGGATGAGATCCTTTCTTTTGTTCCGGAGGAAGCACATTACCCTGCGATTCAAAGATCGCAGCAATTCCACTGGAGACGGTACTACCGCTTTCGAAATTTGTCGTATCCTCTTGACCCAGTGTACTTTCTACATTCAGATGATTTTCGTCGAATTTGAATTCGGTTGCGTTGCTATCATACTGATAAATTGTGAATTCCGTTGACGACTCCATCGAGAGATTTGCACGATCGGAATCGTTTGTGATTTTCTCGAAGAGAATAGAAGACGCGGTGCTCGTTTCGCGTTCTTCTTCTGACAATGATTCATGATGTAAATGTGTGAGATTCTCCAGAAGATTCTCGGTAGTCCAAATTATTTCAAATTTAGAGTCGACCTCGCGGTACGCCGGACTCACTTCTTTCTCGGTGCTCTTTGTTAATTCCATGACATGGTCTTCGTGATTCGACACTCGATAGACGGCTGGCTGAAATTATTCCAAGTCATCCATGTTACGTAAGTTACAATAACGTAGGTGTTTTCGATTTTATGACATAAGTCAACACAAATATTCTTCTATTATTCATTCATGAAATATCAAGAAAGACAGAACGACATTTGTGTCAATTTGTATCATTAAATGGTAAGCACTCAATATTTTATCATCAATGCTGAGTAAAAGATGAACGTTGCTTTTTTTAAAGAAAAAGAAATGTACTCACATCACATCCTCCGCATGGATCCTCCACGTATGTGGATAATATAGCCGCTTTTACATAAGGAAAGAACAGAATACTCCACGGCACTATCACGTGATATGTCAACTTTCCACATCTAAAATCACAATTTTTGGGATAGTTAATACTAATTCTATCTAAAGTAATCAATTAGAAATTTATCTATTTACATTATACCTACACTATGTATCATGTATCAATAATGTTATTGTACTTAAATTATTTATGTACTTCGTAATTTAAATAATAACAATCTCTTCAATATCATAATATTTAAAATACAAAATACATTCAATCTTTCATTATTAATACTAAAATACAAAATATAAAAATGCAAAATATTTTCATGTACGCCGTTGAAATACAAAATCACGATACAATTGTTTTACAATTATCGTTTTCAAATAAAAGTATTTTAAATACATGCCCAGCCCTGCCATTCCGTGAATAGATTCAAATAAGTGCAATAGTACGAAATAAATCAATCGCTGCTAAGCAAGTATGAAAACAATGATATTAATAGAATTACGGGCTCTCTTTCTGTCTCTCTTTCTCTCACCTATCAATGACGATCGCGTGTTCCTTTGACGCCCGGAACCTTTCCCATATACGAGATTGTGGATCGTCTTGCAGAAAGATGATATCCGTTCCATTATTTTTGAGAAAATTATCATCCACAATGTTCTCCATTTCATACTTTGCCCCAATCTCCCGCCATGCTTCGATCTCGATATCGTCCTCGCTCCTCTCGTCTTTTGAATCGGAGGACGGGCTTATCAGGAAGAATCGTATGTCCGGGAAACCGGATTTCCGCAAACGCGAGTTTAGCAGTTCGAGCCTGTGGTCGATTAATAAAAAACACGATAAAAAAAAAAAGGAACAGGAACGTGTGGATTCTTTCCGATGCGCCGTGCAGCGTGCGCGTTCCTCATGCACCGTCACGATCTTTACGACTTACATGATCGCCTGTCGGAAGCTGTACTGCCAGGCTGGGTCCAGGAAGGCCAGTACGCTTACATGGCCGAGATGCTCCTTCCACGCGTTCACGAAACGACATTGCTCGAAGTACCAATCCTGTTCCTCTCGGCGCTCCCTCGCGTGGGACGACCACCGATCGTCGCTCGATCGGAGTACGCGTGAGAGACGGGAATGATATCTCGCCTCCGTCGCCAGACTCACGAGGAAGAGCACCGGGAATGCGACCTTTGCGGCTAACATGGCACACCACAATAATAATAACTTTAACGTACCATCTTACGGTTGCTCGAGATCTCGAGAGACGGGAACACGGGAGAGACGGGTTGGTTCAGGATTCGGATGGACCGCGACCAAACCAAAAATGATTCATCCGTACACGATAAAGAAGAAATTACTCAAATACTTTCATATCGCGTCTCCAAACGGGACGCGATAGTAACGCGATAATACGTGTTTCGACGGGAAGACGCGTAGATTACGTGCATTTACGTATGTAACACGCACGCACGTGTATGCATCGCATGTGTATATCGGCGCGCACGACAAGCCGAGAGATTGACTCGGAATTGATTCGGAATCGCGGCGACGCGATACGTATGCTGGTCACGCGGAAACTGCAGCGTTTTTTTTTCCTCCACCATGAAACATCTCTTTTCCATACTCTTTAAAACTTTTACAGTGAATTGTCACTCTGAAGAATGATAGCTTACAGGTTGAAAATTGATGTAAGCCACTTTTTTTTAAAACTATATAGTTCAATTTTCACTATTTAGATTTCACTCCAAAGAATTTAGAAAGTACGAGCACGAAGAAATAAGATTTATTAAAACAACTAAAAAGTTCACTAATTTAACAAATATAATACAACCAGTTTTCTACGTTAAAGTAGCAAAGTTGTGCACCTGAATAAAATTAGCATTTACGTTATCATATGTTGCAATAACACAGCAAATTTGTTAATACAGCAAAGATATAATTTTCTATAAAAGTCAATCCAACGTACAGATTAAAATTTGTAACAAAGACATGTTAGGTAGAATAGTGTATATACGTTTGCTACTGAAGAAGAAAATTAGTGTTCCATTAATCATTTTTATTGTAAAGAATTAGGTGAATTAGCATATACTAATAATTGCATACAGATATAATTTCTTCGTTAAACCATCAATCTTCTTAGTTATGGACGTCGAACTGATCGCGCGGCATCCAGCTATTTAAGCTATAGCTTTGTCGAACCATTCAATTCATTTTTTTTCGCGAGACAAAAGCGGCAAAAAAGTCTTTACATATTATACATTTTTTCTAATTTAAAAAAAGAAAAATGAAAATTGTGGGACACGTTGCTCGAAATATCGAGAGTAGATAGCGAACCACGCAAACGCGGAGTGATTTCGAAGTCGACGCGGTTTGATGGTCAGGGCGAATTAACGTTAATAGAAATTGATGTCTGGATCTATTCGCGGATTTACTAGCGGCGAATACGATAGGATCGTGTTCGACGGACCGAGAGGGCAGCCGCGTGAATCACTCACAGACACGTGCGCACGTCAAGGAACTCTAAACTCGATGGAACAGAGATCCCCTTGTCTTCGCATCATGCGTTATGTTCTTTTATAGCCGGTGATTCCGTCGCTCTCAGTTACGTCTTCGTCTCTACGCGAATCCGATCCGTTGTGCTTTCGCGATCTTGGATGCTCCACAGAACCGACCAGTTCACGCGACACGATCCTTTTCTTCGTGGCTACTACGATAATCGCGAAAACAACATCCGATTCTCAAAGCAATCGATATAGACTCTGTCATTTTTGTGTTTCTTTCTTTTCTTCTCTTTGCTCAGTTAATTCTGGTGAATATTTTTTTTAGAATTTTTCCACGAATTGAAACAGTTTTCAAGAATATTGAGATTAAGTCTACATATCTTCTTAAAGTTTTTGATATATTATAAATTTTAAAGTATTATTCTAAGATTTTTCATTTTATCATTTCTGAAATTTTAATTATATGAAACCTGAAAAAAGTTTAAAATTTTTTTTTTAAATTATATGTGGAATGAAAATGTTAAAATATTTCAGTATTTATACATTTATGAAGAATTCTAGAAGAGATGTAATTTATTTTCCCATCAGTTCTAAAAAGTGCTCCAATTTTTATTTAAAAATTGTGAAACTTTCGAGAAAGTTTCAAATTTTTTTAAAAATTCTAAAAAATATTCTAAGAAATTGTATGAAAAAAATTCTAAAAAGAATTTTCATCAGGGATGAATAGAAAAAAATGCATTCTCTCGCCTGATCCATTTACCTCTAAATGCGATCCGTATAAATAGATCGCAATAATAAAACAAAAGTTTAAACATTAATCTTTGAATTTAAAATATTATTTAACATTATTGGTGATTTGTAAAGTCTAACAATGGGACTCTCAAGAATTCTACCACTGTTAATCGGAGTACTTTCTCTATTTTCAAATTTTGCCGAGCGCATCGGCAATGACGACGGAGGCTCGATCAACGGTATGAAGAACGGTTCAAACGATAATAATGTCTCGTCAAATTTTCTGAATTTTGACCAAAAGACGAACGAGAGTCAACATTATTGGTACAAGCATCTGAATGATGCCGACAGAATGCTGAAAAGCAAGACAGATGTCTTGTCCCGTCTACTGAAGATGCATATAGATCAATTACGAAATGAGACTGATCAGGTAGATGAAGATAATAGAGCAGGGGTTCGATTACGTATCTTGGAATAAAGTATATATTGTATTATATCAAATAAAATTTTCTTCATTTTGGAATACAGCCTTCAAATAAGATGAAAATTATAAAAATCAACAAAATTCACTAAATATTGACCAATAAAATTATACCTAAATGTTCTAATGAATCTTTTCACTTTTATATTTTCATTTCGTTTCAAAATACACAATCGATCCCCAAATTTAATCTATTTTTTTTTGTTTTGCACTTAAAGCATTCAACGCAAGATTTAAGAGAAGTAAAGAATGTCAATAAAGTCTATAGGTTCTAAGGGTGGGTTTTCAAGACCTTAACAGAAAAGCAGCAGTCAATCGAAACTTGTACTGGTAGTAAGTAGAGTAAACGGTATAGAAAGCCAAAACTAGCTACTACCAGCACAAGTTTTGAGCGACTGCTGCTTTTCTACTTTTTTTATCTAAATCTGAATCCACCCTCTAATGTCTCTAATCCTCCAATTATAATCCGAACGACTTGGTACCAGGTGGAAATGGTGTTCCTGGTGGACGCATCCGGCTCGGTTGGCGCAGAAAACTTTCGCAGCGAGCTAAGCTTTGTGACGAAGCTTCTGTCGGATTTTACGGTGGACGCGATGGCTGCACGGGTCGCCCTGATTACCTTCAGTGGTCGAGGCAGCGTATATCGCAACGTTGATCAGATCTCTAGGCATGGACCCAACGATCACAAGTGTTACTTGCTGAACAAACAGTTCAACAATATCACCTACAGCGGCGGAGGAACTTATACACGCGGCGCGCTTCTCGAAGCATTAGTAAGGGCACAATTTTCCAGCAAGAGAGACTACAGTGTAACACAGTGAATCGTTTCACCTCTTGTTTAATATTGGCAAACAATAAGGATGTAATAATTCTTTGTGTTGTACTGTGTCCTTACTACTGAAAAACGCTCTAAATATAATTATAAGTTTCAATGTTTGCCAATATTGCATTTGTAAAGAGATAATACCTATAGCCAGAAATGATAATGATGAAATTGACGTTATTTCAATATCGAAATTATGAAATTGACGTCGAATCGACGTCAAATCGATTCAATGTCAAAATCATGAAATTGACGTTGAACCGATGTCGATTCCATTATCATTTCTGGCTGGGTAATCTCTTATTGTCAGGTTGTAATGATAATACCGGTAATTGTTCACTTTAGGGGAGCCACCTTCAATGACCTTGACCTTGACATATGTTGTCAAGGTCATGACCCTGAGTAACCTGCAACAAGTTTTAGCCGTCGCTCGCCCTTCGTTAAAAAGTTATTAACAATCATAGTTTTAAAATTAACATATGATATACAGGCGAGGGACATTTAAAACAGGTCACCTGAATAACTCGCTTGTTTTTGACAATAGAAGAGAAAGTGTCAAACAAAAGTTGCTTGGTTTCGAGGGGCATATAATGTGATGTCAATAATTGTTTTTTTGGTGGAGGCGTTAAAAAGATATGAAGGTTACCTCCACTTTTTTAAATGGAATTATGAAATTTTTTTTAGATAACCTGATTTCTCTAATTATTTTGCATATAAAAGTATTAAGGTAGAGATACCAAAAAACCAATAGTTTTCGAGATATTTTACACTTTATTTTGACACATATTGACACAAAATGTTAAATAACTCGTAAACTGTTGACTTTTTGATTATCGTACCTTAATACTTTTGTGAACAGAATAATGAGATAAATCAAATGGTGTAAAGAAAACACATGTTGCTTTAAAAAAAATATGTATACAAAATCGATAATTTTTTAAATAAGCAACTATGTGTTTTCTTTACACCATTTGATTTATCTCATTATTCTGTTCACAAAAGTATTAAGGTACGATAATCAAAAAGTCAACAATTTACGAGTTACGTTTTGTGTCAACATGTATCAAAATAAAATGTAAAATATCTCGAAAACTATTGGTTTTTTGGTATCTCTACCTTAATACTTTTATATGCAAAATAATTAGAGGAATCACGTTATCTTGAAAAAATTACATAATTCCATTTAAAAAAGTGGAGGTGACCTTCATATCTTTTTAGCGCCTCCACCAAAAAAACAATTATTGACATCACATTATGTGCCCCTCGAAACCAAGCAACTTTTGTTTGACACTTTCTTCTATTGTCAAAAACAAGCTAGTTATTCAGGTGACCTGTTTTAAATGCCCCTCCCGTATAATACATGTATGCTATTATAAGTACTATTCTACACCTTTCCTTGTTCAGGAACGTTAAACTTTCCACGCAAAGTAACTTTTACCTCCCCCGCTCCTGCACAGGGGCACACGACTTCTACGATTACACTGTTCTATGATATTACTGTCGGGGCAGACCTCTGTCGGCGGTGTGGGTGCGAGGGGGGGGGGGGG
>NW_017275695.1:44462-55926 GCF_001594065.2 Cyphomyrmex costatus
GGGGGGGGGGGGGAATTACTTCGCGTGGAAAGTTTAACGTTTCTGAATGTACTGAGCTTGCAACTTCTATGTCGCTTTATGCACCCTATACACCCCTTTGCAGAAATGATACATTATTTTTAAAACTTTAATTTTTCATAACTTTTTAACGAAGAGCGAGCGACGCACAGTGGTCTAGATTTCGAAAAAAGTGGCCAAAAGTCCAAAAAATAAAATTCATTATTATGAGTTATTACGTATCATAGATATTCTTATAGAGAAGTCCCTACTACATGTTATCGCAAAGGATAAATGAAAATCTTTCTATATCTACGGTGCTATGTTAATTTGAAGTGATCGTTCTTAGAAAACGGTAATTCTCGCTTAACACGTCTAAAACTTCGTCTTTCTTCAAGTGTGCATATCTTTTGTTGAAGTTTCTTTTTTCAATTTTGTTTGATGAAGGGTTTTAACGAAGGTATGTAGAACATTTGCGTATGTCATAATTTCATGAATGCATATTCGGCGTGTATGAGAAATCATATAAAAAACGTGCTTGCACAATTGTTCCCTTTTATAAAAATTCTTACCATAAATCATCGAAAAAGTTATCAAGCCACGGGGAGCTGCAAAGTTATTACATGGAGCATATACGTTAAGGTGTTTTTTAATGGAATTTTGAATAAAATTTTGCCTGTCTCTGCCCCTGCATTGTGCGACCAATTTTAATTGAGACGCCCGCGCCATATTAGCTGCTTGGTTATGGTTGATACGTAGGGTATCTTATTTTACAGTTGAATAATGCTTATTCTGAGAAAAAATCTGTTCATATATAATACTATATTATGTCTATATTTGTCTTTATTTTTTTTATGTCTTTATTTTATTTATTTTTTTTATTTTTATTTATTTATTTTTTTTAATTTATGTCTATATTTATTTTATTATTCTTTATTTTTTTTCTTTTTTATTATATCCATATTTATTTACCAAATCACATATACTATTCTTAATTTCGCTATTGTAATCCTATAATCGTAATTAACAACTTTGAATACTCTTATACACCAACTTACATGAAATTTCAAACAATTGTTCGGTCATATTGTATTCTCTATTTTGAATATTGAAATTTTAATGCTACATTCGCAATCAACGACCTCAAATACACTTACATTTATCAATTTATATTAAAATTCCGAACAATTTTTAATAAAATGTTCGGCCATATTGGATCCGCCATTTTGAATTTTGAAATTTTCATATAAAATTCGTAATCAGCGACCTTGAAAACCCTTACATTGATACTTCCGCTAAATCTAAAACCTCCTTCTATTTTTGACACCTTTTTTGAGATGCAGACCACTGTGCGACGGCTAAAACTTGTTGGAGGTTACTCAGAGTTATGACCTTGACATATGTTGTCAAGGTCAAGGTCATTGGAGGTGACTCCCCTAAAGTGAACAATTACCGTAATACTTAGTAAGTCCGACTGAAATTTGATAAAATAAGGCTTCAATAAATTACGGCTGTTTTTGTTGTTTACAAGGCGATTCTTGAAAAGAGTCGTGAAGCGGCGAGCAAGATGGTGTTCCTGATAACTGACGGCTTCAGCAACGGCGGCGATCCGCGTCCCGCGGCCCACTTGCTGAAGAACACAGGTGCGACCGTGTTCACGTTTGGAATACGCACGGGAAACGTAGAGGAGCTGCACGACATCGCCAGTCATCCCGGATACACGCACAGCTACCTCCTCGATAGCTTCGCGGAGTTCGAGGCTCTAGCGCGACGCGCTCTGCATAACGGTGTGCTCTTCTTCCTATTAAAAAAAAACTATACATTCAGAGAAAAAGACATCGTGGTAGCAATTATAAAACTATAATACAAATTTTGCATATAGAATTAATGTTTATACAGTTGAATAAGTTATAACTTTTACATCTTACATATTATTGCATAATAAGATTATGCACTATAAGATTATATAGTTTATTCAATATATAATAACAACAATAATTTAGACGGCTGTTTAAGGAGGTTCTATCGTTAGGGCAAGGTGACTAGAAAAATATGAAAAAATATAAATATTGTTCTTTAAAAGCTAAAGCCCTAGATAAAGTTTTTAGGTAGGGTTGCCGACTTCAAACTCAGGAAAAACGTTTTTAAAAAGTCCGATTAATACACATGTCTTATGAGGGATATGAAAAATTCATTAGTTATAAAGATATATATCTTTTCAAAATGTGTCAAGAAGTAAATAACAAACTGATATATTAAAAGTGTAGGATCTCGTTTATCATTTAAAGCAAAAAAAATAATACGTTACCGAAGAAGTGAATGAGATATTTAATAAAGAAGTTGTAAAAAGTGTATAGGTTATAGGTTAAGTGTATTGGGCCTTCTACAATAAGCCATAAGTCACAAATCATAAGTCATAAACTAGAAATGGACCAATCACAGTTGTCAATTTTGAGTTTCTTACTTCCGGTTTATGTCTTATGGCTTATTGTAGAAGGCCCATAAAGGTTACCTCCTTCAGAGGTTACTACTCTCTTCAACCAAGCGTTGTATTTTTTACTTAATAAATAATATACATTGTGTACACTTTAAATTAATCAATTTAACAGTCATCTTAAATAAAATTATAATTTTAGAAATAAGATTTATGAGTGTTAAAAGCAGTTTTTTCCACACTTTTCCGTAGTCCTCATTTGACATCGGAATACCGATAGAGCCTCCTTAAGAGTCAGCGCAGTAAGACAAGCGCACACATTAAATTCTAAAGTATACTTTAGATACTATAGATTAGAAGTTACATATATATCATTGGTTTTGGCCATCCTCAGCAAAAGTGAACAATATAAAAAAAATCCTAACTTCGTTGGTTATTGTTCATCAGTTATGTAATCCATACGACAAGCACAATCATTCGCTTTTGAAGTTAATAAGCTTCTTAGTGATATGATTCTGATTTTTTTTTCAAAAATCCGTGGATTACAAAAATTAGATTAAAATTATTTCGCAACTTGATATATCATATAATTAAAATCGTTAGACATATACATCTTCAGAAATAACGTCATCTCTCAATCACATTCAAATTGACAATGATAGTTTATTCAATTAGGTATAAAATATTGATACAGTAGTCAACTTTTATAGTTGCTATTACCTACTGTTTTTCTCTAAGAATGTAGTATCAGGGAATGGAAGTAACTCCTTACTTGTAACGAAGTTACAGTTACAAATTACTTTTTTGGTAACTTTACTAGTAACTGCGTTACTTTCTTTTTTTTTGGTAACTGTAATGGGGAAACGTAGTTACATTTTTTGAATAACGGTAACGAAATTTACTTTTATCATTATTTTGCATACGACATATGTTATTCCGTTATATAACAATTACATGTTATTAATTACGACAGCTATATAAATATGGTTGTAGGACATTGAGTGTTTTTATTTCATACAGGCGTACAAAAGCTACATTCAGTTTAACTTTATCTAAACATCGCGTACATTTTATTCTAACTGACAAGTAACACTACCCAAGTGCCACTCCGGGATTGACTTCTACCTATGCAGATTTTGTCAAGAATCGAAAAATATTTGATACGTATTTTTTTATTTCGGCAGACATGATGTTTTAAGGGCTGAAAATGGGGGTTGAAATATTATATTTTTTAATAAACGGTTGTATTTGCGAATAATGCTCTTAGCTGTAATTTCATATATTTATGTATTTTGATGTGCTTATTACGAATATGATAAAAAAAATTGTCGCCAAAGTCATTTTCAAGGTCAAAACTAAAAAAAAAACCTAAAAAATCGCGTTTTTTTGTATCTTTTTAGTCATATATTCTTTTATTTCGAAAAATATAACTTTCTTTAATAAGTAAATACATATTTGATGGATTGCGAATTGGACTAATTTATAAAACATATCACACGCATTAGGTTATCTCGCTCTCTGCCGAACCCAGGAATAACCAACGTGGAGGTGGCGAGTGTATATACCCTTTTTTTTTGTTTGTTTTGCCCATTTTTAATTTTTTTTTATTTTCTTGTTTTATTTTTTTTTTATAGTTTAACTTCTTTTTCTCAATTTTTTCTGTTTTTTTTTTAAGATTTCTCTTTTCGATTTTATTATTGTTACCGTGTATTATAACTGGTGATTTGTGCAATAGTGAGGAGAACTTTCGTATTTAGGATCGAAAAAATGAGTGCTGCGATGAGATCGCCTTTTTCAAATGTGCCTGGTGTAAAAAGTTTATGTGTTTTACACATTTTTTCAATTTTGGAAAAGTAGCGATTTATTTCTCAACATAGTCTCCTTTTAGCTCGATGCACTTAACCCAGCGATGCTCCAACTTCTTTAACCCTTCTGAAAAATACGTTCTCTCGAGGTCTGCAAAGTAGGCCTCCGTGGCGGCGATGACCTCCTCATTTGACTCAAATTTCTGCCCGACGAGTGACTTTTTCAAGTTTGGAAATAAAAAGAAGTTGCACGGAGCCAAATCTGGAGAATACGGTGGATGGGGCAGCAGCTCGTAGCCCAATTCGACCAATTTGGCCGTGGCGACGGCGGAGGTGTGAGCCGAAGCGTTGTCATGGAAGAGCACTTTTTTCTTCGCCAAATGGGGCCTTTTTTTCTGCCTCGAATCGGCCCAATAATTCGGCATAGTAGAGCCCTGTGATCGTTTTGCCCTTCTCCAGGTAGTCGATGTAGATCACACCTTGTGAATCCCAGAAAACGGTGGCCATCACCTTTCCGGCCGATAGGACAGTCTTCGCCTTCTTCGGAGCACGTTCGCCGGGTGAAGTCCACTGTTTCGACTGTTCCTTGGTCTCTGGTGTAGTGACGGGAAAATTTGAAAAAATCGATTTTAAAAATCGATTCTCTTTTCTTTTAAGAATAGTTTTCAGAATCGATTTAGGGTAGATGCACCGGTTTTGGCCACTTTAAGGTTATACACGATAATTATTCCATATATTGTTATAATAAATGCAATAAAACAGTAAAGTTTTGTTATTAATTGATTTTTTATTACGTCTAGTGTTGAAATATAATTTTATTGAGATGAACAAATCGATAGAAAATTTTAATAGGCGTAATTATAAGTCAAACCAACACTTTTCACCAGTTTTGGCCACTATGTACCAGTTTTGAACACGATCTGTTCCATTTGTGGCCAATCTGGATAGTTTAACACGATAGTGGGAACAGGTGGAAGAAAAAGGAAAACATAACTGAAAATATGAAGTGTTTAACTGTTATAGTTTTATTTAATAAAATAAAAAACGTTTTATTATTTTTTGAACTCAGTAGAAAATACAAATATAACATTCGCATGTTATTTAACTACATCAGAACTTTTCAAGTAATAGAATATATTTTCTTTAACAATGTTTTAAAACTAATTTAACACTTATCATTGAGAATACTGAAAAGTATTATACATATATATATATACAGGGTTTGTCCGAAAAGTAATAGGACTGAGTGGATTAAAAAAAATTTATTGAGCCGATCGTTACAATTCTTAGCTGTTGATTTTTTTTCTTGTCTTTCTTTTCCTGTTTAATTCTTTGTGCGGTTAATTTTATTTCTTTAGCCGCTTCTTTTTTCTCTAATCTAATTCTCTTAGTTTCTTCTTTGGCTTTTAATTTCATCTCCTTCTCATTTTCTTTTTCATTCATAATTTCTAACCATTTATTTGATGTTAAGACTGATGGTAACCTCACTTTCTTTTTAAGTTTTTGTTTATCACATTTTGTCGGTTTTGGCCAGACTAAATAGTTTTCTACACTTCCTACGAGATGATTAGAGTTGAAAACTGTACTATTATTAATCTTAACATTGTTTTCAATCGGCTTGTCATTATAGTCAGAATCTTTTTTGTTAATATGAATCGAAACTTCTTCATCTGGTACTTTGTAACATTGACTATTTTGACTAGATATATCTTTCGTATGTTCTGGTGCAGATAAGCCCTCATTATTACATTCTAAAATCAATGGAATCTCCAGATTAAGTACTTCTTCTTGACTAGCATTACAAAGGTTGGCAATGTCTTGAACAGATACATCTCCGTTGATAAGATTTACAATTTCAGTGTTTTCTTCATCATTCTTTACGAGTTCTATCACAATAGTATTGTCAATCGAGTCGCATAAAAGTTCTTCAGAATCAGTGTAGCCTAAATAAATATAATTAAAAGTATAATGTAACATTTAAATTGGCAAACTTTAATTACAATTTCTAATTATTATTTTGTTGTTAATTTATTTTAAATTTAGTTATTATTAATTTGTAATATTTATTTTTGTTGTTATTTTAATGTAAATTCAATCCAAATTGAAATAAATTAGTTATCCCAGCTAGCAAGGTCACGTGATAATGACGTGAATTTTTGGTACAAATAACGTCAATTATGACATAAAAGTAACGTTATTCTGACGTATATATCACGTGATTATGTCACATCTTATTGACGTTATTTTATTACGTCAGGGAGACGTAAATATGACTAAAAAGTACTATTAGTGTCACTACTAGTGCAATAATGCAGTAGTAAATTCGTATATACTTCGTGTAGAAATTTAAGTAAAATACCGGTCAGTTTTCCCTAATTACTGAAAAAAAAATTTTCTCTAAATTCGAGAATTAATTTTTTTTCATGATGCATCCCAAACGGTCACCCATCCGAAGTTGTACCACGACCTCGCATGCTTAACCTTGACAATCGTACGGGAACTGCTGTACTTCGATGACCCACGAATCTGTATGTCAATGTCTGTATAATTGTGATATATCTGTTCAATGGAAATATTGAAAATTTTTCATCGAATATTAAAGGATAAAATGATACATCAAATAATAATACACAAATAATAACAAAAAATAATTAATTAGTAATGGTCATATATATGACGTCAATGTAACATCTAGTTGACGTCATATCGGTAACGTCAACTTTTGGTATTACAAATGACGTCAAAATAACGTTTCATTTATGTCACTTGACGGCATTGTCATCAAAATCACTTCATAATCACGTCATTATCACGTGAGCTTGCTAGCTGGGTAGTAATTGGGGTACAATGACATAGTTAATTAAAAATTTGTCAATACATGTACCTACCATCGGTTATATTTAAGTTTTCGGTAATACTTTTGAGTATATTACTATTCTCGGTTTCGTTTATTGTGTAAATATTGTTGTTCATCTTACTCCATGTATTAAACAATGCCGAATATTCTACTTCTCCATCCCACTGGCCTTGATTAATTTTTATCTTCTTAAAATGCTCCAAAATATTAGTATCAATATTCTGTTCAAAGAATTCCAATGATGACTTCTGCATATTATTAAATGTCGATGACAATTCTAAAACAGTAAGCTGTACACATTTGTCATAATTAATATGTTCAGGATCGAATGGATACAAACCGCAACATTTGAAACCAGCTACGATTGCATTAGAAAAATCATTTTTTAAAATAATCGATAAAGCAGCTGGTACATCAAATTTCTTTATGTCCATACCATTATGACTAAGTCGCCAATTTTTTACAAATTTTACCCACTGTCTCTTCAACGGAGCAAACACTGACACATCGAGTGGTTGTAAAATATGTGTCGCATTTGGTGGTAGACAGCATAATATTATTTCATGCTGTTTACAAAACATACTTAAGTGGTATGACATGTGTGATACGTGTCCGTCTAAAAAAACAATCACCGGTCTTTTAATGTTTTCTTTTATAAGATATCCATTAAAAATATTTGTAAAATATTCATAAAAGGCTGCAGCAGTCATCCAGCCACTTTCAGTTTTCCCAATTCCCCAATTAGCCGGTGCTTTATCGATACAGTTCTGTGATAATCTTTCATATTTAAAAACTGTCAAGGGTGGTGCAATGTCTCCGGCTGCGTTGACAATCAAAAGTGTCGTAATATTTTCTTTATCACTGCTTCCTGAAACATCATATGCACTTTTACCCTTTTCTGCAATTACAAGTAAACCACCATTTGGTGCCAAACACATTGACGTTTCATCCATATTATATATTCGGCTTGGATCTTCTAATACTGATAAATCATCTGCCATTAGCAGCTTTACTTCTTGAAACCAATTACGTATAAATTCTTCTGATATGTTTGCTCGGGTTTTACTCAAATATTCAGCTTTCTTTACAGACAGCTGAGGGTGCCGCTTCAAAAAACTATCGAACCATTTTCGACCAGGACAGTTATTTTTAAATGGAGTTTGTAAATTTTCAGTTTCAATATACCTTTTCACTATGCTTACTAAAATATCTCTTGTAAGGGGAAATCCCATTTTGCACATTTGTAATAGCCAATCGACCAATATAGTTTCTACTGACGGACCTAAAATTGGCTTTGGACCGACTCGCCCAGAAGTTAATGGAGCCTCTCCTTGAACCTTGTGCCTTAATGTCGATCTGGGTACGTTATACAATTTGCTGATGTGAGAAATTTTTGTTCCGTTTTGTATGGCAATCAAAGCAGAGTGCACTTTCCCGGGTGAATATGAAAACAGCTTCCTTTTTGTCACATTTTCTTTACTTGATTGCATTTTTTTATTTTTACGTTTTTGCTTTGCCATTCCTGAAACAATCAAGTAGTGGCCAAAACTAGAACAGCGTTTGTTCCAGTTGTGGACAGTCTACGGCCATAAATGGAAATTTCAATAAAAGTAGTACCTATTGTGGCCAATTGTTATTTAATAAAATGCACGAGTTTTCGCTCGCTTTGAGCGTATCGAAAACATTACTTGAAATATAACCTAATCTATAAACAAATTATTTACTTGATTAACTTGATTTTGGTTAATAAATATGACTGTACTTACTGCGTTTTCTTAACACAAAGCGTTAAGAATCTAAAGGTGCTTTTTCATGCGCAGCACGCTGCAGCAGCAATTCGTTACTATTGGTTAAGAATTTTAAGTAAGCTAGATGACGCACTTCCGGCGCAAAATACATTTTGCCGCAGTTCGTTGAAGTTGAACCGAACGAACAGCAAGCAGCAAGCGGCAAAATCGAGGCAATATTATTTATTGCAATAAATATTAGGAAAATTAACGAAGAATGGCTTCGGATAAGGTACGAATGTTTGTAAATTAGATTATTTTATACTTTACACTTTACTCTTTCAAATTTGTGGTAAAGTATAAAATGATCTAATTTACAAACATGTATCCGTACCTTATCCGAAGCCATTTTTCGTTTATTTTCCTAATATTTATTGCAATAAATAATATTATCACGAGCACCCCAAGACAAATGTTTTATTTATATCATTACAATGCGTAATTTCGCTGCGAGATTGAGTGTCCTGATGAAATGAATGCAGATCGAAGTTTTGGCGCCGAGACGGTGCGCAGAACCTAACCTGGCCTTAGAAAATGTAGGAAATGCGCGCGAGTGGCCACAACCGGTGCACTGGCCAAAACCGGTGCATCTACCCTACTTATTAAAGAAAGTTATATTTTTCGAAATAAAAGAATATATGACTAAAAAGATACGAAAAAACGCGATTTTTTAGGTTTTTTTTTTGAGTTTTGACTTGAAAATGACCTTGGCGACAATTTTTTTATCATATTCGTAATAAGCACATCAAAATACATAAATATATGAAATTACAGCTAAGAGCATTATTCGCAAATACAACCGTTTATTAAAAAATTTAATATTTCAACTCCCATTTTCAGCCCTTAAAACATCATGTCTGCCAAAATAAAAAAATACGTATCAAATATTTTTCGATTCTTGATAAAATCTGCATAGGTAGAAGTCAATCCCGGAGTGGCACTTGGGTAGTGTTACTTGTGAGCTGTGTGTACAAAGCTTTACTCCGACGTTTCTGTGTATACATTTATGTTGAGCAATTGGAAAACACCCCTTTTTGCAAAACTTCTGCTATATATTTTAATTATAGCGTTATCATTTTCTTTCTATCTAAATATTTGATTTACAGCTAAAAATATAGATTAAGTAAAAATAAAGCTGTATTATAATAGAGAGATTATGTGTATTTTTTAATTTTTTTTTTAATTTCTAACTTACATTGTGATTCAGATAGTCCTGTACAATCCTCTCTTTTTCTATATATATAATCTTCTAGTTTTCTACAAAGTATTGGGTGGATCGATATATTCGTTCGGTTTTTGAAGGCTAAAATGAAACATTTTTTTTCATATAAAGGATGAATTTTAATCAATGATATTCTCCGTTTTTATTGATGACCTCTTGCCATCTTTCCAACAATTTCATTGAAAGGAAAGGACTACGAAAAAGTCAAGAAACTTTTTTACAATCAGGGAATGTCAAAGAATTTTCTCCGTCAAAATCCGTAGACACCCTGTTTTTCTTGGAAAATGTATTATTGAATAGAACAAGTTCTTTACAAGTTTCCTTATATGTAAACCTTTTTTCCTCAAATGCATAAGAAAAGAAAGATAATTCAGAGGGAATATAATGTTATTTATAGAGATATTTATAGAGATTTTCTTCATATTTATTTTACTTTATGAACTTCGTACTCGCGCCGGATGAATTGCCCAATCTCTGATTGGTTGAGATTTCGGGTCTCCGCCATTATGCGCAATGGTTCACCTTGTATACTTCCACCATAATATGTATACAGTACTATTATTTCAGGAATTATTTTTCACTTCTATCTTATCTACCTATGTGATACAACGGACATATGTATGTATATCTCAGTTTGCTGCATATTTTACAGGTTTTAGAAATTGTGTTAAAAAAAATTAAAAAATAAAACTATACATAGTGTCAGTGTTATACATACTATATATGTATACATATATACATACATTATTGCTTTTATTAATGTTTAAACAAAAAATACTGCAAAAGTACATTTTCAGACTGATTTTTAAAAAGTAACGGAAAAGTTACCTTTCGAATAATAATAACTGCAATGAGTTACTTTTAAAAAGGGATAACTAGTAACGCGGTAACTCATTACTTTTTTTACTCGGTAACGAGTAATTGTAATTTGTTACTTTTAAAAAGTAATTTTCCATTCCCTGTGTAATATTTATATATTTTATACATATTTTGAACGCGTAAAGTGTCAAAATTTAAAAACACAGTTTAAGGGGTTATATACATTTAGAGGGCTGGAAAAAGCGATTTCTTTAGGATTTTTTTTAAACAAAATGAAACTATATACATATGTTTAAGTTTGTACATCCAATAAAGTTATATTTAAAGTATATTTCAAAATTTTTTTGTACAAAAATATTTAATAATTTAGAATCTGCGCCGGTCTACAGAGACGTATTAAAAAAAAAATGGTTTTGCGGTGAGCAACATATCTCGGCAGGAACTCATCTAAAATCAAAAATCCAAAAAAATTTCATTAGTATATTGTATAAGCTAGTAATTAATCGTTCGGTTTTTGAAAATATTGATTAGAAACAAAATGGC
>NW_017275695.1:55963-92624 GCF_001594065.2 Cyphomyrmex costatus
GTTTAAAGTTTAAAACCAGAGAAAATGTATTTTAAAAAATTTGGGTTTTACTTACATAGTGTCATCTATTCCAGGTCCATATAACAGCTCTTCTGCAGCAGCAGCAGCTTCCAAAGTTTTAATATATCTTTGTTTGTGAGCCGTTTGTACTCACTTCCGTGTCGCGCGCGAATTACTAAGTAGGAGTTGTGTGTTGGCGATCGTCATGTAATTAATTGCAAAATTATACGCAACTAATTTCATGACGATTTTCAACACACAACTTCTACTTAGCAATTTTTCGCGTGCGACATGGAAGTGAGCACAAACCACGAACTTTCAAACCCTAGTAGTTTTATTGTCGATATGAAAAATTTAGATTTATAATAAAGTGAATTTTTTTTATATTGTAAATATATTTATTTTACTATTTATGTATGAATTTATATTTTTGTCCCAAAAAAGCGCATTAGGCCGCACTATAATCGAGTGTGCGCACAGTGAGACCATGCAACGGTCGAAACGCTTCGGACGCAAGTACACAACAGCCTGTATCTCTGGAAATATTTGTCGGATCTATTTAAAACTTTCAGGAAATATTCTTCTAAATACCTACTTTTAGAAAATATCATTTTTGAAAAATCGATTTTTTGAAAATTTTAAACGTATATAACCCCTTAAGCAGTTGTATGTTAAAGCTGAGCACTCTATATTTATACGTATAGTATGAATCGCAAAGAGTATTACTTTGTAAAAACATTATGAAGCTTTTATTGGCACAAAAAGAACTAAGCTTTAAGTATAATAAATCAGACATTCTTCGCAGACTTGAAGACCGGGCAGTACGTGGCCTTGACTTTGCCAACCGATTGCAACAGCCTCTGCTCGAACAACATGAACCGAACTTGCTGCGACGAATTGGCAATCTGCACCTGTGGCACCGCGACTGGCCACTACGCCTGCATTTGTCCTCCCGGCTATTTCGGTTCCGGTCTCAGAGGTTTCTGCCAACGTAGGTTGTAATATTTGATTTATCGATCTCTGACGCTTGATACAACGCAAGGCTCTAAGGTCCTAAATTAAGATGGCTAAAGAATATTCTAAGAATGTTAATTCCTAGAACGTCCCTTGAATAAAGTGCGTACTGTGTGGCGATTGTTCAATTCACAGTTGTTATGTCTAATTTTTTTTCTGCATCACATGTACTTGTTATTAAGGTAATATACATTTTATTCTACTTCGGAAGTTCTCTCTTTGTGTGCTCACAGCTTGCCCGAACGGAACATATGCTTCCGCGAACACTTCTGGGGATTCCACCGCTGCATGCATACCCTGTCCAGACGTGAATCACGTCACTATCAAGGTCCCCGCGACCTCGATACTTGACTGTATCTGTGCCTCTGGATTTACCACGGATGGTTACGAATGCGAGGGTAATTTGTTGCGCGAATATTCGTGAACTTAGAATAATTGTATGATAATTTTTAATTAAAAGGGTGCCATCCTCGCGTGATCATTAGTACAAACACAAATTACTCGTAAAGTTATTCGCGAGATAAGGTGGATATATATTTTCAGCTATAATGTGTCCGAAATTGAGAATCCCCGACAATGGATACTTAGTGAAGGCGAGCGCTTGCAGCAACGTGGTGCACGCGGCGTGTGGCGTAAGATGTAGAATCGGTTTCCATCTTACGGGGGACAGTATCCGGCTTTGCGGCAAAGACGGCGCTTGGTCCGGCAACGAACCGCAGTGCTTGCGTAAGTAAAGAACTGCCCTAGATCACAAGCTGATTTTATATCGTCGTTATTTTATCATTGAAAACTTCAAAATAACGACAGATACCGTCATAACGTAAGTTTATTTACCAGCAAACACTATAGGTTACATGTTATTTTTACCTCTGTTAATTGGTTATAATTTTTCATTTAAAATATAATATATATTATACGTGGTTTATTATTGTGGACATTTAATTGAAAGAGGGATCAAATTAGATTTTCAATTACATTTCTCAGTGAAGACGTGTTCGGCTTTACGCTCGCCCATACATGGCCGCGTGAAATGCGAGCACGACGAGGATTATCAGCATCAATTTAAGGAAAATTCCACCGTGTATCCGATCGACACACGTTGCCAGTTTCGGTGCGACGTCGGCTATCAACTTCGTGGAAGCAAAGTACGCAACTGTTTACCTTTATCCCGTTGGGACGGCCTGAAAGTTATATGCAAAGGTAAAAAAAAAAGGATATCATCACCATATATCCTTTACTTTTCAGAATACTAACAGAGATTTAATGTCCTATGGTAGCTGTAAAATGCGAACCTTTACCGCAAATCACGAACGGTGACATCTTCCCAGAGATTTGCACCGGCCCAGCAAAGGTGGCCTTCGCCACCAATTGCACGATCACATGTAACGAAGGCTTTATCTTGGAAGGACCAACTAACAGAACGTGCATCGGACGCACTGGAATTTGGTCCCAGCGTCACAGCGTCAATCGATGCGTGGGTCAATATCAAAATCAAGTCTTTCTGCACTAGAAAAATGAATTTCTATCATATATTGCGTCATATGTAGGACAGACGAAAAGGAAATTGATCACGAGAATAAAAGAACATAAATATAATATTAAAAGAAATCCAGCAAGACTTTCAGTTTTATCAGAACATTGCAATCAATTTGGGCATACCTTTGATTGGCATAATATACGTATTATGGACATTGAATCTCATTATAATAAAAGATTGATTGCTGAGATGCTGTTCATCAAAGAACAAAAAAATAGAATTAACGCACAAAAAGATACTGAAAAATTAGACAAAACTTATGATCATTTGTTTAGGTCATTACCCTCAGAATAATATATATATACATTATATGATATATCAAACATAGAGGTTTGTTTTCTTTTATTCTTGTGACAACTGTCGTTCAGTACAGACCATTTTTCCACTTACATTGTTTCACTTGAAGGATGAAAATTATACATAGCATCTAATTTGACGTAAGTTTAATAGTTTCAATTTGATCTATAATTTTCAAGTTGTTTCCTAATATACAATAATGTTGATTCAGAATTGCGATGCGGATAATTTTCTTTGTTCGGATTGAGAAACAATTTTCATATTTTACTTGCTGACTCGATGGACTATAGTTTGAATGATTAACCGTACTTCGTTTATCGTTACGTTTTATTTTGTCATTCATAAAGGGGACTGAAGAGGACTTATGTATAAGTTGAAACGTTTCTCATTTTTAATTATAGAATATTTTAATAAAAATTGTCATCATTTAATTTGTTGACTTGTTTTAATACCGTAATTTAATATCATTATTTTCGTTGTTATCATATATTGATTTAAGTCTCGATCATATTGAATCCAAGTTTAATTTTGATCGTGATATGTATTTTGAACACGATAGACAAAACGCCGCCTTCTTTGGAGTGTCCGGCTGAGATCGCCGAGGAGACTGAGAAAGGACAGAGTTACGCGTACGTGAACTGGACGGTGCCTAAGGTGACTGACAATGCAGATGCATCTCCCATCTTGTGGACGAAACCGCACATCGTCCTACCCTGGAAGGCAAAAATCGGTACACGAGTTGTTACGTACGTGGCACAAGACGCGAGCGGCAACAAAGCCAGATGCAAATTTAAAGTTAAAATTCTTGGTAAGCTACAAACGAAGATTTTAACGAAGGCGATATCTAAGATCTGAGAAACGCGTTTCTTCTTCTTCTTACGCCTTTCTGTGGGCATAAAAAGAAAGTCGATAGATAAATCATCGAAAAGAATACAGCGCGAGAGAAATAAAAACTTTGTAAATGTTTGTAGACAGAGAATCACCAACAATCGAGAACTGCATCGATCCACCAATATTCTACACCGATTTCGGTAGCGGTCTCGCGAACGTGACGTGGGACGAGCCAGTCTTCTACGACAATTCAAGGATTGCCGTACGCGTCAATCAAAGCCATCAACCTGGCCAGGATCTCCTCTTTCCAATCGGCCTTACGAAGGTCTTCTATAACGCGACCGACAAGTACAGTAATCGGGCAAGTTGCGTGTTGAATATTACTGTAGAAGGTGCATATCTTTTCATTAATGATTGTATTTAACAATATACAGTTCTCAGAAATTTAATACTACACATGGAAGGTAATGATTAATATTACTTATAGTATAAGTATTAAAATGCATAACTTTGTCCGGTACTTTTAATAAGAAATAATATTACTTATGAAAATTGTATCGTATTTTTCTAGATGTTTGTAAAAGTCTGAAAGCACCCGTAAATGGACGACTGAACTGTTCTTCGTCAAACGATCGCGAAACACAATGCGTCGTAATTTGCGAGGATGGCTATGACTTTGCAATCGAACCAATTAATTTTAATATCGTTAATGACGAATTGCTATTGAAATGTAACTCGAACAATCACATGTGGGATAGTAATCATCTGCCAGAATGTTTAGGTATTTATGTTAAATTTTTCAAAAATTATCATTTGACATTTTCAACTACATGATTATTATTTTTACAAAATGATAATTTCTTCTATCAATTAGAGACGCAAACACCTATAACAACTCAAGAGGGGAATGTAATATTACAAAGCAACGGAAGCACGATATGCGACAATCAAACTACTTTTGGTGAAGTGAGTGTTTAGATTTAATATATAATAATACAATTTAATATTAGAATAAGATTTATAGGAATAGATATACAACTTTTGTATAATGTCTCTTCTAGTTAAGTAAGCATATTACTAACGACTTGAAATCGAAATTCCTGGGAATATGCGATAATAGCATCGAGTGCGATCTTATCATCAGCTTCGACCCTAAGTGCGAAGACAATCTGTCGTTGTCGAAAGATATCGAGGACAACCTAATAAGAAGACGAAGATTCGGGCCCGAATACAAACAAGTTCGATCCATCGATACATTTAAAGATACTGAAACAATATTGTTCAAAAGGTTGAAACGTGTAGCTATAAGACTGAGTCCCGAGCCTAACAAAAATAACACCAGATCTAAACGGAAAAAAAATAGAATAGAGATTAAATTTAAGTTTATAGGTAAGAAATAAATTTCGAATTCCATGAAATGTATCAGATAATACACAAAGAAATACCTCCACAGGTAAAATAATAGAAGAGAACTATGAGAATCCAAAACGAGGAGTGCAGAAGCTTAGAGAGAAGATCGATGCAATGACGCAGGTGGGAAAATTAAACTTGTTTGACAACAGAACCAACCAGGAGATCGCGAAACTCGCTTTGAATCTGCACTTTGTATTCAAGGAACCACAAGACCTTTGCGATCGCGGTAGTGTGCTAAAAAGACACGGTTGTGGTGAGCATGAAAGAAGATAAATATCATCAAGAATGTACCAGTACCAGTTTGGAAAAAAATAGTTTTATTAAAGTATCTAACAATTTAACTAGATACAGATCTACAAATAATATTTTAAACTATCAAAATACTTACACAGAATGCTTAAACTGATTGTTAGAATCAAAAATTTTTTGCAATTTACTTTTATTATCCTTAAATTTCTTACATTATATTATAATAATTTTAATTTAATAAAATTATTTTCAGATTTATGTTTGATTTAATTTTTAGATATTTTCGCAAAATTGTTCTTTTCGTGTAAAAATACATCTCAATTGTAATATTTCCTTTTAGTTAAATGCTCTGCGGGCACTTTCTACAATTCCTCTACTAGAATCTGCCAGCCATGTCCGTTTGGTCAATACCAGGATGCGATCGCTTCATTGACGTGCTTACCTTGTCCGGAATACACCTTCACGAAGAGGATGCACGCGAAATCTTTGAAAGATTGCATTCGTAAGATTTTCAAGTCAAAAATGCGAGACTCGGCATTACAATATGAATATTTCCCTTTCTTTTCCCTATAGCTATATGTCGACCAGGATATTATTCTCGGCGCAAACGCTACCACGGATCACATGTAAGCATGAAGCCTTGTTTCGCGTGCGACTTTGGTTTCTATCAGCCAAACTACGGAGAGAGTCAATGCTTGCCTTGTCCATCGAACGCGACGACGGAAAAACGTGGTTCCATAGATATCAGTGATTGTCTACCGATCCGCGATGAAGAAATCGACGACTGCCGGACAGATCCGTGCTTAAACGGCGGTCAATGTCTACGAGAGGAGAGTGGCTACATTTGCGAGTGTCACGAATATTATGTGGGTATGTTTACTAGTCGTAATCGTGGAACGCGGTAGCATCGTTCTCTCTCAATATTTTTTCCTTGGAAATTTTATAATCTTAAAATAATTAATTAAACAATATAAGAATCTCATTAGACTGTAAATGTGAGTACAAAACCAATAAGAATTCGGAATAGATCTATTAGAGCTCTAAATAAGGTTTATAACGGTCGAAACTGAATCTTTGTTACTTAAATAATTCAATATGAATGATATATATCAGGAGACGCGGTAGTGTTTCCGACCATGTTCAAAAACTAAAAGACACTACAAGTCTCTTATCCCGAGCCATCAAAGTCCATTTTTCGGGGGTGCATAACTACTAAAATATAAAAAATTTTTGAATCGAATATTTAATATTTACACATTAAATAAATGATAAAATATTTAAATCAGCTATCTCACTTACGATTTTAATGAAATTAGGCTCATTCGGCTCGTTCTTCCACTCTTTTCTTTAATTTAACAAATGCATATATTGTAAGCGATGAAAAGTATCGGTTCCCCATGAAGCGTATTTTTCGATATGCGTAGGTTACGAAAACTAATTATAAGATAGAATGTACAACAGAAATTCTAATCAGTAATTGGTTGCATTAGTTCCGCATTTCTCAAAATTCCGCGAAATACGCTCAATGTGAAAGTACGCCGGCTTTCAGAATGGCGTATTCTAGTAAATAAAAAGTAGCGTATTCTAATAAATTACTAGAATAAGCAGGTTACGCTTACGCAAGTTACGCCGCATGTGCTGGCACCCTCAATGTGAGCTACACAATTGTATGCGGAAAAATATCCTGATCGTTATTATCTATTCAGACGTACATTTGATAAACTCGTTGAATCATTTCGCGAAACAGGCAGTGTCGCTCCAGCTAAAAGAAGTCGTCAGAAGACAAAATGTGGCGAAGAAGCGGAAACCTTTGTTTTGGCGTCAGTAGCTAACAATTTAGTTGTCGACAAATCGCTTCTCAATGTGATGTATTTGTCAGTGTTTGGAAAATTTTAAAACGCCACAAATTTCATCCTTATCACATATGCTTACATCAATCTCTTGGTAGCAACAATTTTCAAAATAGGTAAAGGTTCTGCGAATAGGCCCTACACAGTTAGAGTTGTTGTACACCAGGCCAATTTGTTGGCCGGTTCGATCGCCAGATTTTACGCCACTTGACTTTTCTTTATGGAGATATTTAAAAAATCTAGTTTATTGTGATATTTCCACAACACCGGAAAACATGCAAGAAAGAATTCGACGTGCATGTATCGATATCAATCAGAATCATCCGGAAATCATTTTAAAAGTGCGAAACAATAATTTATTTATCTCATTAAAAAATGTATGGAAGTTAATGGCAATTATTTCGAACATCATCTAAAATAAAGTATCTATAAATAAATATCTTCATTGAAAATACTTAAGTATGTCAATTTTTCTTTTTTCCCATATAAATGTGATTTTTTATGTCCAAGATCATCTGCAGGACAACATACCTTATATGGTTAAATTTGTTTTTTTATGAACTTTAAAAAAATCGCGATGACCTCGAAATCTCAAAAACTATGACCTAGAGAAAAAATTTTCGCTCGTTACAATCGAACAACTTTTCCCTGTAGTATTTTTCCGTATCATCAAAAACAACGGAGATATTTTAAATGGTCGAGTTAGGGAGGAAACATCCTGTACATATATATGTATATATATATATATATGTGTGTATATCATTCATATTCATATACACATGCGTTGTATACCATAATTTTTTTGCAGTTATTTCGAACTACACGTCGAAAATTTTTTCGGATTTAATTAATTAAATATAATTAATAAAAATAATATGTGTAGAAGGGCTACGAGCCAGAAAACAATAATAAAATATTTTTAATAATTTTAAAAACATTTAATATAAGACAAAAATTCGAAAGGTACATAGAAAACGCAAACAAAAGTTAGACTAAGAATTAAATATAAACAATAAAATATAACAGACGTTTCGACCTCTCTTAGGTCATTTTCAATGTTTAAACGTGTAAAATATATTAAAAATTATGCATTACATATAAAATTTTCCAAAAAAACTAAAATGCGAGATGGTAGCATTTTTAACGATGTTTTTCGTCACATAGTGTCGTTGTTGCGAGTATTAAAATAATTGTGTAGAAGTTACCAACTTTAATATAGAGGTGTCAAGTTTTTTAATAAGTCAATGGATAAATCTTCTCCTTTTCTTCATTGTCGGGTAGTTCATCATTATAGCAAGTCTCATGGATAGTATGCCAATAAGAAAGTCATTCTCATGAACAGAAATGGTGAGATTGTAATGCGGAACTACAATTGTACAATATAAAATAATAGAAGTTATACTACACAATACAAATCCAGATACCACATAAATTCACATTCGTTCGACATATATAAATACCTATTTTATATGAAAATGACTTCAATATTAGCAATCAATGTTGTTGAATCGTCCGTATAATATTAGAATAAAATCAAATAAAACATTGAATAAATTTAATTGGTTATAGAAACTTAAAACAGCGATATGGAACAAATGTTGTCACATGAAGACGATATAAACTAATGATGACTTTTAGAAAAACATATTGGAGAAGGAGAATTGTAAAAAGGGATATAATGTTGTAGGAGAGAAGGAAGAAAAGGACAAGGGGAAATTAAGAGGGAGAAAGAGATTGTATTATTTGAGAATAGGTGTCTGGCAAATTTTCGGTATCATTTTGTTTATTTATGCCACGTTTTTGCTTTTTAATGTGGATCATTTCAGATATTAGTCTTTTATAGTAAGAAGCTTTATTATCTAAAATTTTTACTTCATTCCATTTGAAATTGTGACTCAAGCTTGTGCGATGGTCGGATATGACTGATGGAGAACCAATTCTTTTTTTAATGTCAGAGATGTGATCACAAGCTTGAGTCACAATTTCAAATGGAATGAAGATAACAATTTTAGATAATGAAACTTCTTACAATAAAAGACTAATATCTGAAATGATCCACATTAAAAAGCAAAAACATGGCATAAATAGACAAAATGATACCGAAAATTTGCCTATTCTCAAATAATACAATCTCTTTCTCCCTCTTAATTTCCCTTTGTCCTTTTCTTCCTTCTCTCCTACAACATTATATCCCTTTTTACAATTCTCCTTCTCCAATATGTTTTTCTGAAAGTCATCATTAGTTTATATCGTCTTTATGTGACAACATCTGTTCCATATCGCTGTTTTAAGTTTCTATAACCAATTAAATTTATTCAATGTTTTATTTGATTTTACTCTAATATTATACGGACAATGTTCAACAACATTGATTGCTAATATTGAAGTCATTTTCATATAAAATAGGTATTTATATATGTCGAACGAATGTGAATTTATGTGGTATCTGGATTTGTATTGTGTAGTATAACTTCTATTATTTTATATTGTACAATTGTAGTTCCGCATTACAATCTCACCATTTCTGTTCATGAGAATGACTTTCTTATTGGCATACTATCCATGAGACTTGCTATAATGATGAACTACCCGACAATGAAGAAAAAGAGAAGATTTATCCATTGACTTATTAAAAAACTTGACACCTCTATATTAAAGTTGGTAACTTCTACACAATTATTTTAATACTCGCAACAACGACACTATGTGACGAAAAACATCGCTAAAAATGCTACCATCTCGCATTTTAGTTTTTTTGGAAAATTTTATATGTAATGCATAATTTTTAAAATATTTTACACGTTTAAACATTGAAAATGACCTAAGAGAGGTCGAAACGTCTGTTATATTTTATTGTTTATATTTAATTCTTAGTCTAACTTTTGTTTGCGTTTTCTATGTACCTTGCGAATTTTTGTCTTATATTAAATGTTTTTAAAATTATTAAAAATATTTTATTATTTGTTTTCTGGCTCGTAGCCCTTCTACACATATTATTTTAATGTATTGAGCCATACTATTTATATTAATTTTATAATTAATAAAATTATTAACGATAATATAAGTTTTTAATGTGGTTTAGTAATAAACAATAAAGGAATTAAAAATGAGCATATACCACGACGCTGGATAGATTTAGTGAAATTATATTATATTTCGTAGAATATTAAAACGAAATTTTTATTATTATTAGTAAACGATTCGGCCTTATTAATAATAAAATTATTAAATTATTAAATTTTATTATTAATAATTAATAATTTTTTTATTTTATCCTAAAATAAAATTAACATGTTTTTCCGCTATGCGCGTGCGGATTTATGATATTTTTTCAGTATCAAAATGCGAGAAGTTCAAGGATCCATGTGACTCCTCACCATGCTTAAACGAGGGAACGTGTACAACACAGCAGCATCCGAATAATTCCATAACGTACGAGTGTGCGTGTAAAAGCAGTTACACGAGTAATAACTGTGAAGTAAGATAATATTTACAAAATTAAATATCTACAATGAAACAAAATCCGGATTAAAGCCCAATTCCACATAATACAAAATTAACTTTAATCTCGGTTTAATTTACTTCTTTTTATAATTTTGCAATTGAAAACAGATGGAGAGTAAGTTGATTAGAAATTAAAGTTAATTTTATATTTGTCTCAAACCCGGCCTAAAAAAATAGACAAAATAATTCTTATAGATTTATGTGGATGAATGTTATACCAATCCCTGCCAGAATGGTGGAAAATGTATGAGCACCGAGAATGATTTCAATTGTGAGTGCAGAGACGGATTTGAAGGTAATATTTTTTTATTATATAAATAACTATTAATGAAAAATGTTATTCTAGTAGCACAATTTATTGGCATAATGTTGGTCTAATATGATTCAATGTATCCCCAATGCATACCAACGTTAATGCCATTGTATCGCCAATAAATTGCTTCTACAGGGTAATAACCCAGCTAGCAAGCTCATGTGATAATGACGTGATTATGAAGTGATTTTGATGACAATGCCGTCAAGTGACATAAATGGAACGTTATTTTGACGTCATTTGTAATATCAATTAAAGTTGACGTCACCGATATGACGTCAGCTAGATGTTACATTGACGTCATATATATGACCATTACTAATCAATTATTTTTTGTTATTATTTGTGTATTATTATTTGATATGTCATTTTATCCTTTAATATTCGATGAAAAACAAGGATAAAATGATACGTCATGCGCGTTACACTTGCGGAAATGATACATACACTAACACATACACTATCATATAAACACATAAACCATCTGTTTTTAATATTTCCACTGAACAGATATATCACAATTATACAGACATTGACATATACAGATTCGTGGGTCATCGAAGTACAGCAGTTTCCGTACGATTGTCAAGGTTAAGCATGCGAGGTCGTGGTACAACTTCGGATGGGTGACCGTTTGGGATGCATCATGAAAAAAAATTAATTCTCGAATTTAGAGAAAAAATTTTTTTCTCGATTCATTCTAAAGTTGATGCTACTTTATAGTAATACTTATTTTAACAATCTAGCAGTAATTAGGGAAAACTGACCGGTATTCTACTTAAATTTCTACACGAAGTATACATATACAAATTTACTACTGCATTATTGCACTATATATAGTAGTGATACTAATAGTACTTTTTAGTCATATTTACCAGGTATATGCATATGAAAGTGGATTTTACCATAGATGGTCATAGTAGATCAATGTAGTTATCGTCAGAGTACGTCATTGACGCCATTTCTTTATTCTGACATCTGACAAAGATTTTCAACTCACAACAATACAAGTTTCATACAACAGTATAGTTTGTAATAGCGTTGAACATGTCGAATTTTGCGCCTAGAAACTACGATTTGCGGACAGCAATCGATTTTCTGTTACCATTTGAAAATAACTGCTGCAGAATCGCATCCAATGCTTGTCGAAGCTTACGGTGAGCATGCTCTTGGTAAATCACAGTGCTTTGAGTGGTTTAAAAAATTCAAAAGTGGCGATTTTGACGTGAGAAACAAAGAACGTGAAAAACCACCGAAACCTGCTAAAACCTGCTAAAACCTGGCGAAACCGTTAATACTGAACGCTACCGACAACAAATGATCAATTTGAATCAAGCTTTGCTTGAAAAACGACCGGAATATCAAAAAAGGCAACACAAAGTGATTTTGCTTCATGATAATGCACCATCACACACAGCAAAACAGGTCAAAGAAACGATTGAGACGTTTGATTGGGAAATACTTTCGCATGCCGCTTACTCACCAGACTTGGCTCCGTCCGATTACTACTTACAAGGGAAGTATCACAACTGTCCGACTCCGATTTGATTCTCCATGAAATATGTTGTTAAGCACGAAAATCTAAGAGACACGTATTTTTTTATACGTGCCCTAACTCATGTTTAAGATATAGAAAAATTTTTTAAACAAAAGTTGTACAGTTTCAAGAGTACTTTAAAAATACAAAGAAAAAAAATTTTTTAATTTTTTCGTTTAACAAAGTACCCCTACCACCCATAATTTTTTTAAATTTTCATATTTTTTCTTTACCAAATTATAGATTATTTTTTTACGAATTCAACCATGTGTAATAAAGTTATATTACAACATACCATTTTCGAGAAATAATTATTAACGCTTCCGTATATACGTTATCCATGTTCATATTCGTATAAGTAATTGTCGTCGAAACAATGAGATACATGAAAAGATAGTTTAAGTAAAATTTTCTTTAAGTATAGTTTTCTATATGCTTTATGAATGTATACATGTATTGAGATTTTCTGAATATGTAATATTCTTAAAATATATAGTACGGGGTGTTTCATTTTAATCCGACCACGCAGGTACCTCTGTCAAAATGAATGATATCAAAAAATGGCCTCTACAAAAGTTGAAGGGGACAGAGGGGGCTACCCAATGGTACCAACAACCTTGACCTTGAATTTGATTTTCAAGGTCATTTGAAGGTTGAAGTGGTATTTTTAAATGGGAACCCCTATTTTTAACCCCGGAATCGTGTAGAGCGGGAAAATTTACGTCTGTAATGACATTTCAAGTTTGCTTTAGTGACCTTTTTTCAAGGTCAAATGCTTAAAAAATTACATAAGAGCTGTTATTTTCAAATTTTTGGTAGAATAAACGTTGTGAAGATAATTTTATAAGAATGATTGATTTTAACTGTAAAAACAGTTATGCTGTCTTTTCAAGGTCATTTAAAGATCAGCGTGGTTATTTCGACACATAACTATTAATTAAGGATCCGAAAGTGGAAAAATTTACCATTAAAACGTAACAACGTTCTTGATCTTATCATCGGTGCCCAAGGTTATGTTAAGGTCACATTTTTATCCTATCTTTAGCATTACCCAGGGACAACGACGTGGACGTAATAGGGGGTGTTTTCCAACAACGTACACAGATGACACAGTGTAACACTGTGTCTTACACAAAGTGTTCCAACTGTAACACAGTGTTACACTGCTCGACACTGTAAAAAGCTAAGTACGAACGTGTAGAGTATGCCAGTGTTACCAATTAGAGCTCTATCGTTCCAACAAGTCTTTACATAGTGGAGCACAGTGTAACGTTTCTGTGTCCTAGCTGGAAAACAGCCAGGATTATGTCCCCTTTGGGGTGCTTGATTACAGTGAGTCCCCTTGCCTCTCACTTTTCGGGGTGCTTGATTAGAGTGAGTCCCTTTGCCTCTCACTTTTCGGGGTGCTTGATTAGAGTGAGACTCCTTGTCTCTCACTTTTCGGGGTGCTTGATTAGAGTGAGTCCCCTTCCCTCTCAAGTGAGAGGCAAAGGGACTCACTCTAATCAAGCACACCAAAGGGGACATAATCCTATTACGTCCACGTCGTTGTCCCTGGGTAATGCTAAAGATAGGATAAAAATGTGACCTTAACATAACCTTGGGCACCGATGATAAGGTCAAGAACGTTGTTACGTTCTAATGGTAAATTTTCCACTTTCGGATCCTTAATTAAAATCGGATCATTAATTAAAAGTTATGTGTCGAAATAACCACGCTGATCTTTAAATGACCTTGAAAAGACAGCATAACTGTTTTTACAGTTAAAGTCAATCATTCTTATAAAATTATCTTCACAACGTTTATTCTACCAAAAATTTGAAAATAACAGCTCTTATGTAATTTTTTAAGCATTTGACCTTGAAAAAAGGTCACTAAAGCAAACTTGAAATGTCATTACAGACGTAAATTTTCCCGCTCTACACGATTCCGGGGTTAAAAATAGGGGTTCCCATTTAAAAATACCACTTCAACCTTCAAATGACCTTGAAAATCAAATTCAAGGTCAAGGTTGTTGGTACCATTGGGTAGCCCCCTCTGTCCCCTTCAACTTTTGTAGAGGCCATTTTTTGATATCATTCATTTTGACAGAGGTACCTGCGTGGTCGGATTAAAATGAAACACCCCGTACTATATATTTTAAGAATATTACATATTCAGAAAATCTCAATACATGTATACATTCATAAAGCATATAGAAAACTATACTTAAAGAAAATTTTACTTAAACTATCTTTTCATGTATCTTATTGTTTCGACGACAATTACTTATACGAATATGAACATGGATAACGTATATACGGAAGCGTTAATAATTATTTCTCGAAAATGGTATGTTGTAATATAACTTTATTACACATGGTTGAATTCGTAAAAAAATAATCTATAATTTGGTAAAGAAAAAATATGAAAATTTAAAAAAATTATGGGTGGTAGGGGTACTTTGTTAAACGAAAAAATTAAAAAATTTTTTTTTTTTTGTGTTTTTAAAGTACTCTTGAAACTGTACAACTTTTGTTTAAAAAGTTTTTTTATATCTTTTATACTTCCGACGATATTCGCCTCGAAAGAAAAATACCGTTTTTTTTCAAAGGGGTGTTTCACCCCTTAAACATGAGTTAGGGCACGTATAAAAAAATACGTGTCTCTTAGATTTTCGTGCTTAACAACATATTTCATGGAGAATCAAATCGGAGTCGGACAGTTGTGATACTTCCCTTGTTAGTATTATTCGTTTTGTCTCTCGGGAGCTGCTCGGAGTCGCTCTGAATAAACCCAGCGTACTCGGATGTGATCCATTTAATACTGCAAATGCTTCGTTGATCAATCAGAAGAAAAAATTTTACGAATTGATCAATCAAAGTATGTTTTGAGGTATCTACAACATTAAATAGACCGCATCCAAGTATGCTAGGTTCATTCGGAGCGACTCTGAACAGCTCTCGAGAGACAAAACGAACGATACTCTTATTTGCATCGATGGGACACGCACTTGCTCAGCAGCGCTTCACTTCTTACGAAGATGTACGAAAATGGCTAGATGACTGGTTTGACTCAAAAGAGCAACAATTTTTTTGGCGTGGCATCCACAAATTGTCAGACAGGTGGCAAAAATGTATAGCTAGCGATGGGAAATACTTCGAATAAAATATTTTTTATCATTTTCATGCAATAAAAATAATTTTCATGCTGCCACCACCAATTTTGTTGTACCTCTCGGTGCAACAAGATATTATTTTGGGATTCGATCCGCTCAAAGGGTTGGAACCCACGAGGAAAGACGAGGATAGTAAAAGGTCGTGGAACAAACACTCACTTCACCACACTTCTATTTAAAATAACCCTTTTTATTTAACAATTTGATAGTTGATTACAAATGTTGTACCCCTTTATTTATATAATTATTTATTACTAAAGATTACAATGCTTTTTAGTAACTGTAACTTTCATTTAATTAATACAGTTGTTTAGTTAAATGAATATAGTTTAAAGTTATCGCTCGTGACTTATGAGTAAACCGGTCGGCGACGGTATCGCGGATGTTACTTGACTCGGTTCTCGCGACGCGCGTAACGTATCGTTACGTTTAGATTTCAAGACAAGACTCTGCGCTCGGCATTTAGGCGGTCGCTTATATTGAGTTTGATGATGTCGCTTTTGGTCTTCGATCGGACCATATATGGTAATATTCGTCGCGCTAGAGGCGCGATCGCGTGATTAAAGAATGTGCAATCTTGCACTTCCGCTGTCGGTTACCATGCCGAGTGCATTTAGGTATTTCGCGCGCTATGATCTTCGATCGACGCTTTGTCGCGCGCGGTTTAAAGAATGTGCAGACTTGCATTTCCGGTGCCGGTTGCTATGCCGGTTGAAATGAAATAATTGATAAAATAAGTGATAGCCATTCGGGCTATAACATGTGTATTTTCTATTAAAAAAATCCACTTTCATATGCATACACCAGACACCTGGTACGTCTCCCTGACGTAATAATATAACGTCAATAAGATGTGACATAATCACGTGATATATACACGTCAGAATAATGTTACTTTTATGTCATAATTGACGTTATTTGTACCAAAAATTCACGTCATTATCACGTGACCTTTCTCTAGCTGGGAAGTATAATTTTTTGTCTTTAATAGCTTTTATTTTATTAATAATACTAACAGTGAGAGATTTTTCTGCCTCTATATATGGGTCTTATTTAGGTCAATTCTGCGAGGTTTCGATGGATCATTGTGAGCACATGCCCTGTGAGGAGGGATCCGCGTGCCGTACTGTGAACGGTACCTGGCAATGCCTCTGCAAACCCGGTTTCCTGGGCCGACATTGCAATCTGTTACCTTGTGACTGGCTGCCATGCCACGTGAATGCGATTTGCGTCAATGTCAAAGTGGAGAACGCAACGCGAAAGAGTTACAGGTAGATAATTCACGTAATATTTTATGCTGCGAGATATGAGATCAATGTTTATAAATGATTGTCCAGGTGCGAATGTCCCGACGGATACATAGGAGAGGATTGTGCGACCAAGATCGATCACTGCGAGACCTCACCCTGCTTGAACAACGGGCGTTGCATCAACTTCGTTCACGATTATGTCTGCGAATGCCCGATTCCTTTTACAGGACGCGACTGCGAAACTGGCAAGTTAAGACTTTAGAATAATTCTAGAATACTTTTTTTTTTAACTTTGTTAACTTTTTTAAGTTTATAATTCAAGAGATATAAGGTATTTATGAAAAGTTATTTTGACAGAACTATCGTCCGATTATGTAATGCACTTCACCAAGTCCGGTACAACAGATTATGTAGCCGTCAAAGGACCTGTAAAAAATCTTCTCCAGGTAAGTAAAAAAATTGAAAAAATTGTAATAGATAGTTTTATCGAATTCATCAATTCGGCAGCTGTCCGTTTGCCTATGGTTGCAATCATTGGATACTTTCAATTATGGTACAATATTATCATACGCAACGATGTTTTACGACAACGCCTTCACACTGACGGATTATAACGGGTAATTATTGTAGAAGTTCAGAACATGGAAAGAATGATTTTGCAGAAGCAACTAACAATTTAAATACATATAGACTATAGAGGATGTTCAAATTGGTTGTTAAAATGTCAAAACTTTTTTTAAGATGACTCATTATGCTTCGAGTGTATTTCTTACATAATTCAGCACAATTTTTTTCAGATCTATATCTACCCAAAATTTTTTAAATACATATTTCAACAAAATTGTTCTTTCTGTATATGTGTGCTTAGTGAAGAATTTAACCAATAATTCCATCTAATGCGAATGCTGGCACGTAGTGTTAGATTGCGAGGGAATTCTCCCGGGTTAAATATTGTTGCAGATTGGTTTTGTACATTAATGGGGAGAAAATCGTCACCGACATTAAAGTCAACGATGGTAACTGGCACTTTCTATGCGTTACTTGGGAAAGCGACCGTGGCTCCTGGCGTATATTCGTCGATGGAATCCTTAAAGACAGCGGCGTCGGTTTGGCTCAGGAAGCCGTGGTGCAAGGTAATAACACGTGTAACCGTCAAGAATTCGTATACCTAAAGTAAATTATAAACTCCCGGACATCGTCCCATCCAGCCAACGGATCCCTCATTATCGGGCAGGAACAGGATCGCCTGGGTGGTGGTTTCTCTGAATCGGAGGCGTTCCTGGGGAGACTCGGCTTATTGGACATATGGGACGTCATTTTGAACGAGAGTAATGTCACGAAACTATGGACCACCTGCGAGAAGTATCACGGAAACCTCGTGTCCTGGGTACAGTTGCGGCAGTACATTCACGGTGACGTCGTGGTAATTATACGTTAATTATCAAGCTACAATCCAAAGCACAAATCAGTATAACATCAAAATGATTTCAAAATGAATCACTGTGAAAGTCACTTTTCAATCATTTTAATTATTTACGATTCATTTTAATATTATTTTGATATTATTGTAACTTGTTGTTTTGCGCTTGGGAAAGCCCTTTCTTTTTCGGATTCACCGATGGACCATATTATAAGCGATGTGATTGATATCTCTGTCTTTAGATTTTAGCCAGTTCGTTTTGTCACGGCTGTCCTATGCCCGTAGTGCCTTTCCAGGGTAACATTAAAGTGAGCGAGGATTTGTCTGAGGTAACATACTACTGCGATAATGGATACGTAGTTCGATTCGGCAATGAAGAATACCGATCCCTCAGAAGAAAATGCCTCAAGCATGGCCAGTGGGAGGGATACGACATACCGATCTGCATCAGTAAGTTCTAATTTCCTTATTGTGATCGTATTATAATACAAAGAAGAAAGCGTGAAATAGAACTGATTTGACCGCGAAATCTAAATGATTCTGATTTCTTGTTCGAAGAAATAAAATGCGGCTTCCCGGGATATTTTCCGCGCGGACGTATTCACGGAGAATCATATTTGTTCGAAGACGAGATATATTATTCTTGTAACGAGGGCTACGAACTCCGCGGCAACCCTCATCGCATTTGCAATTTCGACGGAAAATGGAATGGATTGCCTCCGATCTGCATAGGTAACGATCGTATTAGGAGTACAAATTAGTTCGGTCCGTTTTCCAAAAGATGATCGCCTGCAAAGACGAGTCATTTTTTCAAGATGGAATTCGAAAATTGCCTGAGAGATGGAAAAACGTAGTAGCCAGCGATGGACAATACTTTAATTAATCTGTTCATTCATTTTGTTTTGAAATAAATGCATTTTTGAACACAAAAACGGACCGAACTAATTTTGTAAACTTAATATTTAAATTATATTTGCTGTTCTGTTCTATTTGATCTAAATAAATGTAATTCATTTTCGTAATAATATTTCAAGAACTTTTTTCTCTAGTATTTAATAATTGTTTTTTTTATGAAAAATCTTCTTTCTGTGAAAGTCTTTTTTACAGCTTTAATTTTAATTATATTAACGATCGCACAATGCATTTGAACAGAACAGCAAGGTTAATATATGAGTCCAGATTCAACGATTTTAACAGCTGCATTCTTCAACAGGAACGACGTGTAAAAATCTACTCGCCCCAGAAAATGGAGACATAGAATATATATTAGAGGAAAACGAGAGAGACGATGTCACAATATTACAGGTACATACACATTAGATGCTTTTCATTTGATAACACAAATGTCGTTCTATCTTTATCACTCTCTAAATATCAAGAAAGATAGAACGATCGACTATGTTGACTTGTCATCAAAAGAAAAGCATCCATTGTTGTCATTCACGAAAGAAACATCGCGATGTTGAAATGTCCTATATTTTATATATGTTCAATTATTTCAGGCTGGCCAGCAATTGGAATTCAAGTGTAATCCTGGATACCGTTTAATGGGAGAGAGGTATTTGACCTGTCTAGATACTGGCATCTGGGATCATAAAAGACCGTCTTGCACGCCTTATGGATGTTCCTTACCGAAACAGTGCGTCTTTCAAAATATTCTCTGAAACTTTTAGAGTGAATTATTACTCCAAAGAGTAAAAACTCATTCTTAAAGATTGAGTCACTTTTTTTTACATGATTGGCCCAATTTTCATAATCTTTAGAATGAATTAAATATATAAATAAAGGACTCTTAGTATTGAAAAAATATAATAAATAGGTAAAAGACTAATAAGAGTCAAACATAAAATTGAAAATTGTATCAACACAAATATATTGACTTAACTGTATATAAAAAATTGACATAAAAATTAAATCAAAATTTAATTAAAAAATGCCAATATGAGCCGACACTGGATGATAATGTGTATTAAATATTTCTTTATTGTAAAAATTGGATATACGTTTCGATCTCTGCTTGAGATCCTCTTCAGTACATTGGAAAGTTAAAATAATAAATGATGTTATAAAATTTGAAGAATTAAATATGCAATAATTAACATTGTCCAATAGTCTAATCTCGTTCACTAAAGTGCTCAATTTAATGAAGACGAGTTAAAATTTAGACTGGTGGAAACGTCGCTACATATTAAGTATGTCTCACACAAATCCATTTAGTTATTCCGCAAAATAGATTGTTAAAACACAATGTACATATTGAAGTGTTACAGTGGTTAAGTTTTTCCATTTTTAATTTTGATTTATTCTTCTGAGCCTCTAATTATTACTTAATTTGATAAAAATTAAACATTAATAAAATATGTAATGTGTTGAATAATAAACAACCATATTATTATAATAATAAAAAGCGCATACTTAAGTATTTTTTATGTCAATGTTTTGTATACAGTTAAGTCAATATATTTGTGTTGATACAATTTTCAATTTTATATGTTTGACTCTTATTAGCCTTTTACCTGTTTATTATATCTTTAGAATAAGATTTCAAGAATTTGAAAAGTACATATACCTTTCGTGTGCTTAAAGATACTTTTTTATTTAAAAAAATTATGAATTTGCCCAAAAATATAGCAGTTTCGTTTAACAAATATTTGAAAATTGTCTAACATTTTGTGAGTGTAGAATAGAGCATGGTTACATCATCTCTTCGAATTTTGGTCAGACCTCCATTCGCAATCTCGAACGTATGATCGACGATCCCTCCAAAAGAATATATCGCTATAACGACATTGTTGGATTCTCTTGTCATCGCGGTTACAAGTTTCACAGTAATCATAATGTGACGGAATTCAAGCTGCAATGTTCCGCGAATGGCACTTGGACAGGCTTTGTTCCCAACTGCATTCCGCGCACGTGTCCCTGGCCGGATCGCGTAGCAAATGCGAGAATCTTCCTCAAGAAACGAGACAATATCACGATCGAAACTCCGATAGAAGAGAACGTTACATGGAAATCCGATCGAAAAAGAAGTAATGAGAGCGACGCGAAAAGCAGCATCTCTCCGGAAACGTTTGTTTCCGGTGCAGAAATAGTTATTGTCTGTGATCCGGGATATGAACTAGTCGGGGACCCGACCAAAACGTGTACCGAGGAGGAGAAATGGTCTTCGACTTCCACTTTTTGCAAACAGCGTAATTATTCAATCGAGAAACATCCAATTTTTAAATTTTTTAAAAAACTGAGTAACGAAACCAACTTGGAGAACAGCAACATAGACTTGACATCGTTCGAATTAGATGAAAAACGGTACAGCAAAGAAAACGTTACGCACCAATACAAAGATTTCGACATTTTTGTCGAAAAAAACGGTTACGAGCGACGGATAGTTTTAACGTGTCGAAATGGTGCACAAATGAATCTTCACAAATTAATTCCCAACAAGATGATTTCTAATATAACATGGACGTGCAATAATAAGACCGCAAAATGGGAAGTTTCAAATCCGTTATTGAAAGAGTCCATCCTCGAGCAGTTGCTGAATGATTCGACAGACACCTGCAATAAATCGTGTGCACCTCCACAAGTAAGTTTTGTGAAAACATCAATAAGATAATATCAGTTTCAACAGAAAAGAATAAAAAAATAATTAATATGCATTTCTACCAATGTATAAATTAATTTACTCTTAATTTTTTTCTTACTCTTAGAAAAGATAAGTTAAACTGGGAGTAAAATTAATCTACATTGGGAGAAACAGGCACAAGTATTCCAAATTAATAATAATAATACAAGGAAACGTACATACGCTTTTTCTTTTCGTACAATATTTTCGAGCTTCGCATATTTGTAGGATAAAATTCTAATTAATTTCAGATACCGGAGTATGGATACATCGACGGAAACAACACTGACAACGTTAACAATCGCAGGACGATTAACAGCGTCGTCATTTTTAAATGTCGTCACGGATATATTCTTGAGGGTGACGAGCAATCTATTTGTTTATCGGACACTAGATGGTCCGCTTTGCCTTCTTGCAAACGTATGTTTCTTCTCTTAAAGTCGTCTGCAAAGGTTCTAATATCTATTTTCATCAATAGGAGTTTAATTTCAGTTTAACTAAATCTTCACTTGTTCTACTTCTATAAGAATTAGAAAAAAGATAAAGAGAAATCAAACCAAAGTAAAATTTAATCTATCTTGATAGAAACATTAGACATCTTTAAGTTCGTATGTTGAATACTTCCAGCTGTTGTATGCGGAAAACCGCCAATTCTCGCTAACGCAGTGCTAAAGAGTGACGTGGACAAAACTCAGAATTATACTTTCGGCAATATGATCTCTTATCAGTGTGTTCCGGGCTATCGTGTATTCGGACAGACGAATCTAAGATGTTTAGGAAGTGGAAAGTGGTCTAGACTGAATGGCAGATGCTCCAGTACGTATATGTAAAAAAAAATTGCGACTCTTGTCATCAAGAGACACTATATACGTATACATATACTTAAATAGCATCGTTATCGTTTACAGAAATATCATGTGGCAAACCACAGATCCAGCGCGAAATCGTACTCTATGGTCATTCCTACTTGTTTCAAGATCAATTGATATATATATGTCCTGATGATAAGAAGCGAGGAATAATTACGTGTCAAGCCGACGGGAAGTGGAACGAGTTGCCAAAATGTGACAGAAGTAGGAGCATGTAATTCAGAGTAGTTAAAATCAAAGGATTTAGTATAACGCCTCGTAAAAAGAAAAATCTCCACCTTTTTGTAACAACACACATGCTTTTTTTATTTCTTTGTGACCTCTTGTATCAAGACTCATGAATGTAATATAGAAAACGTAATTGCGCAGTCTTATCACGAAATAAATAATTCAGTTTTGGAATTTCCGGAGTAGTACATTTGGATATGCGGCAATACCTTATCTACAATTATTTATGCGCGATTTATCGTAATCTTTAACTTTAAGATATTGTACTTCGGGTACATACTTTTATCGTCTCTTTTTTGTTTTTTTTTTTACTGAAAAAGTTGGTGTATATCGATACAAATAATTCTTATCTCAAAAATTGGCATTGTTAAGCTTGCACGTTCATGTAAGACAGTTCATACTGGCCGTGAGAAATACTTCGTAAATTTAATTGTACGTTTTGTTCGTGTTTCGTGCATAACACATAACGACAAAAAAATTTAATTTTGTAAGAACGTATAACGGTGTTGTGGATAAAGTACTTCCTACACATATCGTTTGACACCGTATTTATGTTTTGGTTCGAACATATCGTACAAATATATTTGCATATTACTACACTACCTGAGGAAGAGCAATAAAGATAAATAAAGATAAATAAAGATAAATACTGTGAAAATAATTTTTTTATAAACGATGTATATTAATTTATACCTAATGATGTCATAAAATGGAGCACCTTTGATAAAATAGATCCATTAGCATGGCTATCGTAAGGAAAAATCAGATTACTAATGCACATGTCCTTCGAAATTATTGATATAAAAATGTTGCGTAACAAAATTTGTCTATTATCGTTTGTCTCTCATGCTAATTCTCGTTTATACTCTATTACATTTAATGGAAACTAAATGTCTGCCAAAGAGACTGTCATTAAAGACAAACATTTCCAGAACAAAGCTGTACGCAAATCGTATATTGACACGGATAATACATATCCTAAATGCTGTAAACAATTCTTCCGTAGATTGAAGAAAGAACTTTTAGCCATCCTAACTTAATTGCTTGTCTAAATTAAAGATAATCCTTCAGAGTTCCGTCTTTGAGCTGCTGCTAAAGTATTTAGGTTTGAGCTCTTCAATCCGCTTAATAAAGTCCGTCTTCTCTATACAACCGTCACATGTCTCTTCCCAATCATTTAAAATCTTTTTTAAGTCACGTACCTTCAGCTTCTTCAGATTTACCGTATTGAGATCAATTTGTTTCTCTAAAACAAAAATAGCAATATAACAATGTTGAAATAATCAGCATTACAACAAGAATGAAGAAAACGCACAAATGTTGTACATACCGAATCTTAAATCACATATTTGAGCATCTCTCTTCTTTAATTTCTCGCATATCTTGTCTGCAGGCATAGACCACGATAGTGGTTTACTGAGTTCACCTAAAATACCAGTGGCAGATTCTTCTAATCCACCTAAATAATAACACTGGAAACACATACAGTTGCGATTATTTTAAACAATTGACCGAGGAAACATTTGTATTTATTTTGTCCACACACTCAGACTTACAAATCTATTTTCTTTTGATTTAGTGCCTTTACAGAATTCTCGGAATTTTTCTTCAATCTTCTTGGGTTCACTTTTAATGTCTGCCATTAGTGTCTGACTAAATTTATCCACAACGGCGACACATACTACAAAATTAGATAAGAAGTGTCATAAGAAACATGTACAAACTTCCTTTATACATATACATACATATATATATATATATATATATATAAAGACAAATGTCAAAGAGATTCTCACCTTCGCAATCACCTTCTTTTAATGCTGTAACAGCACACACAATTCCAAGAAATACAGAAAATATTAGTGACATTGACATATTCATCTTCCTGTTTTATTGAGTTCTGTTAATTAAAAACAATTTTTAATCGTTAAAATGTAAATATTAAACATGTGTTATCATATGACTATTATATAAATAAAAAGATATTTTTTAGTTGAACTTTCTGCTTCATTTATATTTCCTCTTTTTTTCTCCAACTTTTTCTATGTGTAGAGAAAAAGAGACGAGATAAATCATGCAAGAAGTTAAACAATCTAAACATATTTTAAACATGTTTATCTGTCACAAACAATACAAGAAAAAATCAATTAAAGTGATCCTTCGCAATGTTATGAATTTTCATTACTAATTCAAATCAATCAGAATTTAATTTAAAAAATTCTAATTTAAAAAAAACGAAATCACAACATCCCTATTACTCGGAGTGTCCTCGAAGACGCGCTAGAAGAAACGTTTCAAGCTTTCAATTTCACTGAGACTTTTAGATATGGTTTGGATTACGGTGGTCGGATGATAAAAGAACAAAGGAGTTGCGAGAATATCGATGAAAAAAACCGCGAAATGACAAATATTGAAACATAAATGTCTTCGATGAACTAGATTTAAGGTTACTTCAGGTTACTCACGGGCGCGTGCTACATACCGTTGCGATCAGATTGAAAATTGACGTATTCCCAATGCAAAGCCTCCGTCGTTCGGTAGATGGGCAACGCGCGGTGACTTTAATACACACGCTCGATTCCTCGAAATATCCTGCAACACGTCCACCGCCGTCGTTCACATTCGAGTTTCGCGACACGTTGGATTCTGTCAAAAACACGGAATTCCAGCTGGCGCGTGCCGATTGGTCGTGATGTCATCGCAGGCCGCACGCACCATGCGATGAGTAAAGGCGGGTTCACACCTTGACTGAAAAACAGAAAGCGGAAAAGCAGTAGCCAATCAGGTAGTCGACTTTCTGTTAGTTTTGTACTATTTACTACCAGCACGAGTTTTGATCGGTTAACTGCTCTTCCGCTTTCCGCTTTTCCGTCAAGGTGTGAACCCTCCCTAAGGCTGGAGTCACATTGAGCGGAAATTACAGCGGAACGGAACAGTGAAACCAATCAGAACTCTACAATCATTCCGCTACTTTACTTTCTGCGATTGTGATTGGTCCGCTGTTCCGTTCCGCTGTAGATTTCCGCTCAATGTGACTCCAGCCTAAGGGTGATTTTACATGCAGCGCGGAACGCGGTACGCAGTACGCGGTAGGCAGTAAAGTAACTAGGAATCGCGCGCGATAAGCCGCGCTAATTTTCTCCTACTATCAACCAAAACTGCCCGGAAAAGCGGCACGGACTAGTGACAAGTTGACGTTACTATGCACTTTTTAATGAAATTAATAGATTTAAATGCAATTATTAAGCATATTCGTTGAAAAAATAAGATTATTGATAAAATGTGCATAGAAATAAGTTAATACATTTAAGAAAATGCATACAAATGTGAACTTGTCACTATACCGTGCCGTCTTTCCGCGTTCCATGAGTCAGGGTGCAGTCACATGGAGTCAGAAATAACGGAACGGAACAGTAACGGAACATTGATAGAAAAGATATACAACAATCCTATCTCTTTTCTATCAATGTTCCGTTCTCATTCCGTTTCGCTATTTCTTTCTCCATCGGGACGCACCCTCCCATGGAGTCAGAAATAGCGGAACGGAACAACAACGGAAAAGACAAATCGAAGGGGTTAAGCGGGGAGCACAGACTTTTGCATAACGCATAAAGCATGTGCATAAGGAATTTCATTGGCCCATTTTCTTATGCATGAGTCAATGGACCAATCAAATTCTTTATGTATATGGTTTATGCGTTATGCAAAAGTCTGTGCTTCCCGCTTAAATCTTATTGTGCATGAATAGTGACAATTAATATAGAAAGGAGGTCACTTTTCATTTCGTGAAAATTTTCGAGGGACAGAATTAATTACCGTGGGTGTAAATGACAGATTATTCAAGGTACAAATTCAAAATGAACATACCTAAATATAAGTAAAACAGATTACAATCTGCATATTACAGTTTTCTAGAAAATAACTGCAATGAACATACATAAAATATATTTTCTTTGTTGAATATGTACCACGAAAAGTAACTAATAGATCATTCAAGGTGCAAATTCGAAATGAACATACATAAATATAAGTAAAACAGATTACAATTTGCATATTACAGATTTCTAAAAAATTTCTGCAATTTGTTATTCTTAGTGCACAAAATATAAAAGTCGGTTATTGAGATTTGATTTGAAATTTATTTAATTTATACTAGCCCGTGCAATGAAAAATAATTGCTTGTAATTCCAGAGTACCAATCTGTTAATGACTCGGAAAAAGAACATAGTAAGCAAGGAACATTACATTAACATTTTGAAACATTGATTTTATATGAATTTTATCAACGTTATTACGTAATGTGATATAAATATTGTTTAAATATTGCTGAATAACATGATATTTTTCAATATTTAAAAAATATTTCCGTAATATTATTTGAAATGTTTTATAAATGTTGCTCTAATACGTTTATTTAGATAATGTCAACATATATGCAATGATATAAGAATATTTTGTCAACGTTCTTACACAATGTTACATAAATGTTTTTAAAATATTGCCGAATAATATGATATTTTCCAATATTTAAAAAATGTTTCCGTAATATTATTCGTAATGTGTTATAAATGTTGCTCTAATATATGTTTATTTAGATGAAGTCAACATATATGCAATGATATAAAAATATTATATGAACGTTCTTACATAACATTATATAAATGTTTTTAAAATATTGCCGAATAATATATATTTTCGAATATTTAAAACATATTTCCTTAATATTATTTTAAATATTTTATAAATGTTGCTCTGATACGTATATTACACAATACAATATTTCATATTTTTTATACGATTTCAGATAGACTGTATGATGATCACGATATGCACAAATGAATTTACTGAAAATTTAGAACAATTTTATGATTACTTATGACATTATAAAAGTGAAAACTGACATTTTAAATTGTAATTTGACTCTTATTCGCTATTTTTAACGTATTAATTATTATTATAAAAGTGAAAACATTTACATTAAGGGAATTATAAAATTTAGGTATTTCAGTGATTAAATTTTTGGTCATAGAGTTTTGCAATAACATATATGTATGAAAAGTTTATTTCAGATTTGTAACATTATTTTTACGATATTACTATAAGGAACATTTACATCATATATAATTATATGCAATATACGTTATAAAATGATGCACATTTGCAGTTATTATGTGATGCATAGTAAGCATAAATGATTTGTAAACTTATCTTTATTTTACGCCGCATAAAGTAAGATAAATATACTGCAAATTTTAGGTAAACAGATGTCGATTTTGATATACTGAATTTTGTTAAATGGTTTCGTAGGCCGGTATTCATAGTCACAGTTCTAATATTCAAGACCTTCTTAAGTTCAGTCTTGAAGAGTTAAGCCCATGACACATAGAAAAACGTAAGGTCGTAAACGTAAACAGTAAGCGAATTGACCAATCACAGTTGAGAATGTAAGCAGTCGCTGCTACGTTCTCAACTGTGATTGGTCAATTCGCTTACTGATTACGTTTACGGCCTTACGTTTTTCTATGTGCCATGGGCTTTACGAATCAATCAAAGGGCCGCTTTATCATCTTAAGACATTACTTAAGGCAATCTTGAAATAAGAATCGACTATGAATACCGGCCGTAATTCTTATATGATGTCATAGTAAGCATAAATGATTTGTAAACTTATCTTTATTTTACGCATAAAGTAAGATAAATATACTGTAAAGTTTAGGTAAACTGATGTCGATTTTGATGCATTGAAAATTGCGAAATTTGATCAATGAGAATAAAGGAATTTTAGTTTCTATTATTTTGATTGGCCAAATTTCAATCTTTAATCTCAATCTTCAATGTGTATTCTGATTCCAGTCTATGCGTACACTTTGCTTTGATTAGAGGAATTTAGCTCGATTATAAGATTAAGGTATAGCATGCTGTAGTTTAGTCATGACCGGGTAAAGATGACCGTTATCCCCCTCCCTTGTCAAGTTGGCTTCACCTTATTTTGTGGAGGTAGCGAACTAGATATTATATAGAAATCTGTGGATGAGCCTTATTCGGCTCAGGTACCTTTTATATCACTTTCAGAATATAGTTCTTACTTTTTTAATTATTTCTGTGTACACATATAATTAACTTATATTTATTTACATATAATTATATTCTCATATTACACTTTCTTATTATAATTACAATCCATTGGATATACAATATTCTTGAAAACACATAATATGATGAGATATCGACGGTATTCGAACCATTATATGATCAAGACGAATGACAGTCTAATACCAAAGTGTTCAAACAAGCGTGCGATTATAGCTCAGCGTTAGCGTATTAGGTTCCCACCCAGAGATCTTAGGTTCGAATCCCGTCGATATCCCGATATGCATTTTCAGAAACATATATATGTTCAATGTGTTATTATTATTAATTACATGATAAGAAAGATGATATATGTACATAATACAAATAATTAAAAAAGAATTAAAAAATTAAATTAAAAATTTTTTTTGGTTGGAATATTCCCAGATAGACAAATGTATGTACGTAAACTTTATGGCAACTTCACTTTTATATTAGAATAATTCAATGCACAATATTGCAGCAACATTTAGTAAATCGGAAGACGAAATATCATTACGCAAATATAACGTAAATATGAGAAACAAAGATGTGATTTTGTTTTTCTCATATTTGCATCATGATATTTCATTCCCTGATTTACTAAATATTGCTATTTCATCGTCATATGAATATTGTTCTAATGTAAGAAAAATATTACCGCAACATTAGTTTCAACGATATTTCATCATCATATGAATATTGTTCTAATGTTAGAAAAACATTACTGCAACATTAGTTCCAACGATATTTTATCCTTATATCAACATTGTTCTAATGAAATAAAAATATTATCGCAACATTAGTTGTAATGATATTGCAACTCCATATCAACATTACTGAAATCTCTAAATGTACGTCAAAGTTTGTTTACGATAACGTTATATACAACGTTAACAACTACATATTCCAAAATGTTACATGTTGTTAAATATCATTTCAATAACGTTGCTGGAATATTATTTTGCTTACTGGGAACAAGGCGGCCTGCTCTCAAAAGATTTTCGATGGATGGAATAAATGATTGAAATAGAAGTTATGATAAATCAAAATTATTAAATAAATGTAAAACAGTTACTTTTCCTGGTAATATATTATGCGCGGTGAGGTGTTATGAGAGGGACAGTGAAAGCTAGACGGAGGCGATTCGAAAATCAACCAAATGTTGCATTGTCGCCCTCACCGCTCCGCGGGCAGTCGAAATGTCCCATGACAGTCGAATACACTTTACGTTTGTTCACATTATATTGGCAACTTTAATAATTAATAATCAGTTAATTACTTTTCGTGGTAATATATTACAATTTAACTCGTGATAGTACTGCGATGGTTTTAAATATACGTCATATCGGTCAGCAGTCGGGAGTATTTAAAACAAGTTTAGTGGAGGGAAATTACCGGAGATTTTAAAAAAAAAGGGAACCGTTCACAAGAAGCAATTTTTTTTGCGTGAATGGGTCAAAGGCAATGCGAATAAAGGATATCTGAGTTTTCCAGATTCCCCGAGGTCCGAAACATTGTTTTTTTTAACATTTATTTAAAAAATAGTGTTTTTTACAAACTTCCAACGTAATCTCCTTAAGATCTCCTAATTCTTGATTCTGAACGTTATTTAACCCTTCCTCGACACTATGGGTCAATGTGACTCGTAGGTTCAGTTTGAACGCTTATATCTTTCTGGCAATTCAAATAACGACGGTTTCATGGCCTTCTGGTGGCAGTCGAGGGATTGAACTATAGCTGTGGATGATTTCCTCGCGATCCCGAGCCCTCAGTAGCCGGTGAGCGTCGGTCGAAAAAGGACTCGGGTCAATGTGACCCGGTGTGCTTGTTGTAAATAAATATATTTTTTGGGCGGAACCTTAAAATAAATTTTTTTTTACATATTTACCTATGTTTCGAGAACCTACATTTCAAATTTTAGCTAATTCCATTAAAAATTAAAAAAAAATTTTTTTCGTAAAACTTGATTTTTTCAAAAAAAAATTTTTCGCGAATTTTTTTAAGCATGTTAATAATTTTTAATACTTTTTTTTATGATCGGATATCATTTAAGTATGTCTAAAGTATAAGTCAGAATTTTTTCAGGTCGATCGGTGCATTCATGACTGAATGGCGAGCGATCAAAGTTCGTCTCGGGTCACATTGACCCGCACTGGCGTATTTGATTAAAAAAATAGGTGTGTCGAGGAAGGGTTAAATAGGCGTTTAATATCTGAATGTATTCACATCCATATACAGGAGAATGGGTTAAATAAACGTATTGACACTGATGGTTTGCATCAAAATTATAATAAAACATTGCTAGACGAAATGTAATATAATTTATAATTAATTTTCTCTTATGTATATTTTTTATAAGCGTTAATTTTACATTGTATTCATTTTTAAAGAATTGACTTATGTATATTTGTCCCTACATATTTATTTTCTTCAAAGTACGACTTAGCAATTCTTTGTAATATTAACAGTTTTAACTCTGACACCGAAGTGAAAACATGTTTGTTGTCATTTGAACTATATTCTTATGTGATAATTATTAGTTTAAGTCTAAGATATATATATTAATGAGGTCCACGATTATGATATTCTCTGCATTTTAATTGCAAGGTAGGACATTCTTATATTAATTTATGATAAAAATTATATTAATAACATAATATTCACAGATACAACATCCTTTCTGTCAAATTGATGAACTATCTTTGTATATTGAATTGGAGATTGTTTTGATTGTATTGCTGAAGAAGACTCGAAAATGAGTCGAAACGTACTTAATTAAAGATTTGATTGAAGATCCGTTTGTTGGACTATTTACGTACCTACAACAACGTTGCACTCTCACATGCCCGTTGATTTTTGAATGTTTTTTACGTTTTCTTCTTCAGGTTTTTGCGAATATCTCAGGTTCTACTGGTTGTACAGAGAAAAAAAAAATACCAAATTGTTCGTCATAAAATTGCCTTTAAAAAAGTATTAATAATGAAATTGAAAATCTTGCAACATAACCTTAAAAAAAACAAAAACCATCGTACATGGTAAATTTTCGTTTTTATTTTTTAAGTTTTTTTCTAATCGGTCAATTTGAATGATATTGCAGGAAAAGTTGAATCTAATGACCATAATTACGTGTAAAAAATTTGAATCCAAAATATTCATTCGGACGGCCGTTATGCCCGTTTCAATTTGAAAATTGATCAGCTTGTAACTTTTGGGCACGCAATGGAAAGTGACCTTTTTTTTTTTTTAAATTGTAGGTTTTTTTATGCTCTTTAAGATGGTTATAATCAATATTGTCAAAACCCCAAAAAAATATTTTTAAAATTGATTTTACCGAAAAAAAAATTTTTTTTCGTTTTTTTCTTATATAAAAATTCGAGTTTAAACAATAAATTTCTATTTTTTGTAAACAAATTAATTAAATAATGTACGCGGAATGTGGTTAACATATGCAGATCCCCAATTTTCGTTAATAATTATAGAAATAAATTTTTTATCTGACTTTCATTACCTGAAATCAGAAGGTTAGTAGTTGAAGAATGTGTCAAATATTCCAATATATATATGGGCCCAAATAGGCCCAATATTTTCAGCAACGGTAATAGTTTTCGACCGTTAGGCCCCGTCCCTGTCATTTCTAAATAGAATCATGGTATAAACACAAGGGTATGCTCATCCGGTGGACGAATTTAGAAAGCCTTTGCGCATCACTCAGTTTACGTCACATTCGGCTATTTTCGGATGCTTTCGGAAGCTTTCGGACTCTGAGTGCCAATGAAGTATGGGCTGCCGTCAATTACATATATGGATGCCGTATTTATGATATTCGTTAAAGCGGTAAAGTAAGCAAGAGTTTTTATTAAAAATAATGGCTGTTTGTGCAGTGAAAGTCTGCAATAATTATTATCGAAAAACGGTAAAAATGAAAGGAGAGGAAATAAATATTTCAGGTTTCCTAAAGACCCTGAAATTGCTGCAAAATGGATCGAAGTGTGCGAGGAAAATGTAAATTTAACGCATGGTAAGGTTGAAATATTTCATATTAACGCATAAACAAATTGATAGTGTAAATGTAAATAACTAATCTGGTTAGGTTAACTTTTTACAATCAAACAAAAATATCACGAAACTCTTGGTGAAAATTTGTCAGAATTTTTACATGAATTAAAACGCTTTCAGAAGTATTGAGAAAGAATACACTTTTTCTTATAATTTTTTATTATATGTGAATTCGTATAAACATTCGTATAAACAAATCTAGATTTTAAATTCTTTATTAAAAATATTTTTAAATTATATGAAAAATTTTCACCAAGAGCACTGACAATTTCATCGATTAATATTATTGTACAATTCCACCTTATTTATTTATGTATTTATTTATGCTGAAACAATAGAGGATAATAATAAGGGCAACTCTGAGCCCGGATCCTCATACGGACAACAGCGCTTTGACACCGGACGCTGATTGGTGAAAAACAGGTTATGGGGGTAAATTTTACCCTCGCAACCGGTTTTTCACCAATCAGCGTTTGGCGTCAAAGCGCTGTTGCCCGTATGAGGATCCGGGCAGAGAGTCAACGAAACATTTCAAATTAAATTTTCCTGTATATAAAAATTTTGAATTTAATTAAATTTCGTATGCATACATGACATGTTTCGGCCCCTTGATTGAGCCTTCTTCAAATGTAATGATTATCAAAATTTCTTAATAAATATAGTCATTACTTGTATTATATATACACGTTATACTTATTATATGACATATTAGTTATTATATACACACATATACCTGCAATTGTTTTTTTATTCATTTCATCGTCCATTCCTCAAAGATAAGTTACAAAAGAATCTTAAATGATCATTATATGTATATATTTTTTTTGTAAAGAGAGCACAATGAAAGTTTTTTGCTAATTGCGTATTTCTACAATAAATAATGTGAATTGCTTTTCAAGAAAAGTATTAATTGTTACTAAAAGTGTAAAATCACCTTCCTTTATATAAATTATTTCACAATTTATATAATGGAAGATGATTTCTTTTTTATTTTTTGAAATTATTTGTGATACGTATTAGAATAAATTATTTGAATTTAGCGGCGAGAAATCACGTTTTTAAAGTCAATCTTATTAGAAAATACCGTAATTCAATACTGTATGTAGAAGTACTAAGCAAATGCATTTTGAATTTGCCGCTTAATGTGACGTATACTGAGTGACATTTCTGATTGGTTGTCTGGAACTATCATGCGCGTGAGCATACCCTTGTCTTTATACCATGAATAGAATCCAGTCGTGCTCGAGCAGCAGATGTGCCCTCTGGTCTGGCTGTGTATATGTACAGTTTATTCGGATAAGAAATATTCTATATAAAATGACTTATTTAAGAAGGTATGTTTACATTTATTTTTTAAAATAACTTAATTTCTTGCTTTTTACGTGTAAAAATTATCAATTTTTATACATACATTACAAACTGCACGTATAATGGTACTAATTTTTTGTTACAGATAATTTTTTCCATAGCCTGATCGCCTGAAAAGTGTCCCCGTTTCGATTGTCAATATGGCGTTCTGACGGACCCCACTTTCCGGTTTGTGACGTCAGCGTCTGCGTATTACTCGCCTTGCATCAAAAGTTGTAGAAAATGGGAAAACGCGTTTGTACAGTTCTTAATTGCCGAAATAGGCTGGAAAGTACCAAAAAACGAAACAAAGAATTGGGAATTAAGAATAAAAGTCTTTTTAAAGCACCTAAAGTACGTAAGAAAATACTGATTACATTTTGTAAGGTTATGTGCAACATTTATGGTTATTCTTTTTTATTATCAGGACAAAAATTTGTTGGATCGGTGGACTGCAATTTTAGGTCAGTTGAAAAGGCCACTTACTGAATATTGTTTCGTTTGTGAGGAACATTTCAGCATCGATGATGTTTTTCATTCAAACGATATTTTACTAAATGATGGTACAGTACATCATACTAAAAAAATAGTATTGAAATTGAGACCAAATGCTATTCCGATAGTTGCCGAGAATTTGACCGGTGACGATTGTGATGATATAAATATGGAAGTACCGTCCTTGTTCAATAACGTTACTCCTCAAAGAAACGACAATTGTGAACAAGCTGTAGAATCATCCACCGCAGAAAATATCAACCAAACTCCTGAAAAATTAAATTTTGAAATGTCAATATCAACGTACTCGAACATATTGCTTCCAAGTTGTTCATGGGGTGCAATCAAAAGTGAAAATGAAAAATCTATCACATTTTTAACAGTTGACAAAAATGAAGTGTTACGACGTTTTAAAATTTGATGATCTAAGTGTACAAGTGCTTCTGGACGATATTCCGATTAGAATAAAATGTGTACCGAGTTCTGTAGAGTTACAGAAAGATATTGTCAACATACTTCATCTTATTCATAATATGGAAGTATGCAAGAATTTTAAAGATGCAAAAAGGTTATTGAAAGAATAATTAATCTAATTATATATAAACTTGTACATATAAACTTTTGTATCATAAATTAATTATTTAACGTGTAATAAATTAATTATTAAACATTATTAAATTAATTATTTAACATTGTGATACAAATTTGGGATTTGTTACTAATAGTTCATTTTTATTTACATAACTCGTATTATTCAGTAATATAACGTAATGTTAGAAAAAAAACACACATTTGAAACAACCTAATTTCCGCGCGGATCAGTTCGTCTCAAATTTCGCTAGTCGCGAAAAAGGTTCGCACGGGAAGAGAGAATGCAGAATCAAATGATTAGACTAGACACAGTATTTTACAAGAGACAGAAACGTTTATTGTGTGTAGTGTGTGTATTTACAAATGAGTGTGTGTACGTGTTCGTAAATGACAAGCAGGTGTGTATTCGTGTGCCGGTGTAGATGTGTATGTTGTGTATATTGTCGAGACGGCAAGTAGACGAGACGGATACAAGACGTGTATAGAAAAACTACGAGGCGCGGACAAAGAAACTAAGATATTACGGACGGCACGAACAGAAAAACTAGACGTGTAAATTACGGCGCGAGTACGGCGGAAAACACGTGGGGATCTTTAAATCCCAAGACGGACGCGGGGCGCGGTCGACGGTATGACGATACAAATTCGCGGACGCGGAGTATACGCCAGCGGCGGACGATGGTCGCGGCGCGGATAACGCGGCGGGCGTTCCCTTTATGTAATGAGGGACGCTTCGCAAAAATGTAAAATGCACAGGAACCTTACGACCGACTGCCAAGAACGCTTGGCGGAGGCGAAGAACACTTCACCCCCTTTTCTCGCCGGTGCGCAAAGTCTAGGATACTGGCGTACGGCTGTCAAGAACGCTTGACGGAGGCAAAGAACGCTTTACCCCCTTTTCGCGTCGTACGGCCAGCGGATCAGGAACTTTGGTGATCGACTGTCAAGAACGCTTGACGGAGACCAAGAA
>NW_017275695.1:95595-97986 GCF_001594065.2 Cyphomyrmex costatus
TCAAATAGAATATAACCATACAATGGATTGGGATAATGTCCATATTTTAGATAATGAACCATCATACATTAAAAGATCAATTTCTGAAATGATATTCATAAAAAAACAATTAAACGGTTTAAATTTACAGAGCGACACGGAAAGATTTCCAGAAAATTACATAACGACACTTTTAAATCATCCCTACCATCCTACTTTAGTTTCCCACTCCTAAAAATATTCTTTGTTTAATGTAAAGAGGTTACTTGTAATAACAAATTCATACCACATTCTCTTTTTGTAACGACCAACGTTTAGTCCTTTCACATGGATGTCGTCGAAATTCCTTTGAGACAGAGGTATTTATTAATTATCAACTTAAAATTTTTTGTTCCTTTTTTTTTTTTATTATTTTTAATTAAAAGTCAGAAAGAAAAAAGAAAATATCTATTATAAAAAAATTTTTTAGTCTGGAAACTTTTGTTCTCAGATCACAGTTGATGCCAATACTTTAACAAACTCATCATCTGAATTGTAAGGACATGAAGAAAATTATATTGTATACTGTTACTTTATGCGAATCACTTTTTAATTTTGACACCATTTTATTGCGAATTGACTTTTATATTTGGACAAATTATAACTGTTTAATATCTTATAGTATAGAATAATTGACAAACATGCGAAAAGTTGTGCTCTAGCACTTAGTTTCATTTAAAATATATTAGGGAATTAAATTATAAGTTTTTTATATACTGAAGATGGTCACATTAATGACCGAAACGTTTATTATAATTATGTAAATTTAGTAGTATTAAATATACGAAATTTTCGCTACTTTTAATCAGCGTGTGGTATATGCTCCTTCTTCTTATTTATATACTAATTATTGCTCCCGCTCGTTTGATTACGGTCTTTTCCGTTATCGCTTGGCGGTCGGCAATTCCTGCGGAGGGGATTGTCGATCGGCGATGTTCGGTCGCGTTCGGTCGGAGCGGCGGATAGCGCGAAGCGCAGATCGTTCGGCGATCTTCGGACGCGTTCGGTCGGAGCGGCGATAGCTACTGTCGACGGCGGTAATTCTAATATCGCGAAATATGAAATGTTTCTGGCGGCTGGTATCGTCGGAACGATGCATTGCGGAGTGCATCGTTACACATTTATACGCGTTATTACGCGTTTTATTATTTTCAACAATTTTTCGATCTTAAAATTGTCGTCTGCTGCAAGGCGAGCAATGCGCAGACGCTGACGTCACAAACCGGAAAGTGGGGTCCGTCGAACGCCATATTGACAATCGAAACGGGGACACTTTTAGAAGCGGAGATTTTACTCCTTCTTAATACTCCGTGACTACATTCCAAAAACTTTCATAAAATATAAATTCGAAGACTGTCTTGGTAATTGATAATTTTATTACAATTATATTCGTTTTCATTATCAAATTTGTAGTGTGAAATTTAGTATATATCGTTTAATTTTCATAATAATGAATGTATATGTACAACAACAAACAACACATTGTTTACATTCATTCCTTTGCAATCTTTTAATAAACGTACGTAGAAGCGTTTATCGAATTCGAAAATTGAATTTTATTCAGAATAATAATTAATATTTTGCATTTAATTAATTTCAATGAAATTAAATATTGCATATCGTAAATTTTCGACAGTAAGGAAGTATATCTTTTTTGTAGGAAAACATCTACTTTAATTGGAGCACACGCCCAAAAAGTGCAGTGCATTGCACATATCAAAATGTCACATTGTATAATTTGTGATGAACCGTTGGGTGCCGATGAAAGTGAACTTTTGTCCGTGCAAGAAAAAGGTTGTAAGACAATTCAAAGAAGATGTCAACAGCTCGGTAATGAAACCTTACGAAGAAGATTGTACAACGTTGAAGGTAGTATATTGATTCATAAAAGATGTTACAAACCTTTCACATATCAAGTACAAAGTGAAGATAAAAAGGAAAATAGGCCATCTACTTCCAGAAAATTAAGATCATCGGATGAATTCTTTGAACTAAATAAAAATAATTGCATCTTTTGCCTCAAGGATTGTGCATCTGACAGTTTTAAAATTGCAGAATCAAAAAAACCAAAAACCAAGCGAATAAAAGTGAATTCTTTAACACATCAAGAAACGTTGGACAAAATCAAACAATGTGCACATAACAAAGAAAGTGAGAAAAACGATCGAGTTCTTCATATTTTATCGCCAGACGATGTATTAAATAAGGTTTATTATCATTCAAATTGTTTGACGGAATTTTACGAAGAAAATAAAATTCCTGCAGACCAAACGGAATCGGGAGAACGAGACAATGTTTCTAAAATTGTTTCTTATATTTGCAATTTTATACACAGCCACCTGGATGAGGATCAATTTAGTCTTCAGGATTTAA
>NW_017275695.1:99481-104343 GCF_001594065.2 Cyphomyrmex costatus
TCCCGCAGTATGTAATATACAACCAATCTGAGGTAAGACTATCACTTCTTCAGGTGAAAGTATGTCTTTTGTCGACCAACTTGAGACATACTCAATTATTCGAATTAATGTACATACTTTCACCTGAAGAAGTGATAGTTTTACCTCAGATTGGTTGTATATTACATACTGCGGGACAACATCATTGTTTGCAACTCTGAGTAATTTTTTAATTTTATATTATATTGTCGCTGATGATGATCCGAAACGAAGGATCGAAACATTCGACATAATATCTATGTTATAGATTTTAAGATTGTATTTTTGCACACTGCTAACAGCGTTGACTCTTAATAGCCTTTTATATTTACTTAAATCTTCAGGATTTAATTTTGCAATTTCAAAAAGAGAATAAGCTGAAGTCCCGATCCCGACTCTAAAATGGATTAAGAAACAAATATTATTAAATGTTGAAAAGGATATATTTATTGCCGGTAATAATGCTCAAGAAACGGTAATATGTCGACGGAAAGTTGGAAATCGTTTAATTATTCAACACCATCGAGAATCTAAAAAAACTAATATGTCACTAAATGAAGAAGAGGAAGAGATGAGGAAATTAAAAGAAGCGGCAGAAATAATAATGAACGACGTAAAGAAGAAAGAGTATAATATTACTGAATATCCAGCTGCAGACAAGTTTTTTCATTGCCCTGAAGAATATATACCAAGATCACTGTTTAAATTTTTATGGTTTCTTGTAACGCACGATAAAGCCGTGAAGGCAGACTAGAACAAAAAAATTATCGCAATAGCTCACAGTATACTATCTACGATGTTACCGAGATCAATGATATCGCCTTTACAGCTTGGACTTGCTGTCACATTATACCACAGATTCGGCTCCAAAGATTTAATTGACATTTTATCCAGCTTAGGATTTTGTTCGTCATATAAACACGTATTACTCTTTCAAGCTTCTGCTATTAAGGTTCAGAAAGAACCTGTTATGAGTACATGTTTTGTGCAATTCGCTTTCGACAATGCAGACCATAACGTGTGTACCCTGGATGGATACAATACTTTTCACTGTATGGGAGGCATACAAATAGTTATTCCGTACAGTGCAATTCAACATCAAAAAATTCCTAAACTTAACAAATTGCCCAAAATAGAAACATATGTTTCGAAAGGTACCGTAACGATGAAATACTTTTCAAAGAATCCTGAGAAAAACTTTGGGGATCTTCATTTCGAAACATTGGAAGGAAGTGATTTAACAGGAAACAAATATTTACAAAATATAAAACTATCTGCAGCGGACTTTTTATGGCTTTACAGCAAATTTGTAAATATTGAAAAAAGCACAGGCTGGAATCATTTTATGGAATTAATAACGAAGGCGGAACTCTTTGAAAAAAAATCGAGTCATATGCTTGCCGTTCATATGCGCGCCTCCTTCCAACGTAGATACTATTTATACGTCCTTGTTGTTAGCCTACTCTAAAGCAAAAGCTTCAAATTTTGAGTACATTTATGTTGCTTTTGATTTACCATTGTACATAAAAGCTTTGGAAGTTACAATGACTACAAATGACGATCGCTTGAAAAATGTGAAACCTGTTTTAGGAGGATTCCATTTATTAATGTCCTTCATCGGGGCAGTAGGTCATATAATGGATGGTAATGGAATTAAAGAAATTTTAACGCTAATATACGCAGAAAATTCAGTGAAACATATTTTAAACGGACACGCGTTCTCCAGAGCACTTCGAGCTCACGTGCAAATCCATGCAGCATTGGCTCATTTAGTTTTATCTATGATTAATTTTACAGAAGACGAAAAACAAATTATGACAAGCTTGCAAGACAAAATCGGAAGCGCTAATATTTTATCAGACTTAAATGATCGCTCATACACAGCAATATTGCATAAATTTAATGATAAGTTACAAGAACTATCTGCTGATGAAAATCCAACTAGTAGACTCTGGGTGCAATATTTTCAAATGGTCACGCTTATTAAGAGATTTATAGAAGCAGTACGTTGTACATCCTGGAATGATTATTTGAAATGCATAATTCAAATGCTACCAATATTTCATGCATCTGGTCACAATTTATATGCAAAGTGTGCACATTTATATGTTCAAGAAATGCTACAACTAAATGTGGACGAACACCATCAGTATATTTCTCATTTTTCAGTACGAAGAACAGATAAATTTTACTGCGGAATTTTTAGTGATCAAGCTATTGAAACATGCTTGATGAAGGTATTTAAGGATCCAGGAAGAGGACTAACTCATGGTCGAGGTACAACCGAAGCAGATACAGCGAATTTTATCGATGCCAATCTTTCTAGACATATTCCAAAGTTGTCAGGACTATTGTAAAGTTACTGTTTTTGGTACAAGCGAACAACATAAGTCTGACATGCATGATAATGGAGGTCTCACGCGTGTGAAAAGAGATAATGCCGATTTCAACAAAGTAAATGCATAGCTTCAAGATAATTCGCCTTTCCGTACTACGAATCTATTAGTATCATTGGGAACTGGTGTGATCGGTGATAATAAAGTAAACTGCTATAAAGCTTTTGAAGTAGGCACTGAAGCTGTACAAACAGTAGCCGGACACAAAATAAGTGAAGTAAAAGTAGGTCGCAAATATCGGGTACAACCATTATCAGTGATGACTTCAAAAATAAAAATTAGTGATAAAGACGTACCGATAGATCCGACATTGCTTTTCCAACGAATGTGCCTTGTAAAAAAAGATGACGTTGAACTTAAAAATTTTTTCCAATATGAACTTGCACCATACCCGCTAAGCATTTTTGATGAAAACGGAATGCGAAAAAACGTAAAATCAGATTTTTATGATACGTTTGCACCACTTGTGGAAAAACCTTCACTTGTAAATACTTTTTATGTTATCGATGGAGGGTATTTACTTCATAAAGTGGTATGGCAAAAACAATTAACATATTTACAAATATTTAATGCTTACGTAAGTTATGTCGAAAAAAATTATACTGATACGCTGAATTGCATCGTCGTTTTCGACGGGTACACAAACGACAGCAGCAGCACGAAAAATGTCGAACGCATCAGGAGATTAAACGACAATTTCTCGACAGAAGTTTTGTACCTCTCGGTGCAACAAGATATTATTTTGGGATTCGATCCGCTCAAAGGGTTGGAACCCACGAGGAAAACGAGGAAAGTGGTCAAGGTCGTAGAACAAACACACACTGCACCACACTTTTATTAAAATAACCCTTTTTATTTAACAATTTGATAGTTGATTACAAATGTTGTACCCCTTTATTTATATAATTATTTATTACTAAAGATTACAATGCTTTTTAGTAACTGTAACTTTCATTTAATTAATACAGTTGTTTAGTTAAATGAATATATTTTAAAGTTATCGCTCGTGACTTATGAGTAAACCGGTCGGCGACGGTATCGCGGATGTTACTTGACTCGGTTCTCGCGACGCGCGTAACGTATCGTTACGTTTAGATTTCAAGACAAGACTCTGCGCTCGGCATTTAGGCGGTCGTTTATATTGAGTTTGATGATGTCGCTTTTGGTCTTCGATCGGATCATATATGGTAATATTCGTCGCGCTAGAGGCGCGATCGCGTGATTAAAGAATGTGCAATCTTGCACTTCCGCTGTTGGTTGCCATGCCGAGTGCATTTAGGTATTTCGCGCGCTATGATCTTAGATCGACGCTTTGTCGCGCGCGGTTTAAAGAATGTGCAGACTTGCATTTCCGGTGCCGGTTACTATGCCGGTTGAATGAAATAATTGATAAAATAAGTGATAGCCATTCGGGCTATAACAGAAGTTAACATATCTGATATAAATACATGTCCTCCAACGAGCCAAAAAACATTTCTGGCGCGAAGTAAGAATAAGTACCAGTTCATCCATTTGCTATGTCGTCACTTTGAGGAAGCAAAGATTCGATATAAAATTTGCGAAGATGATGCTGATGTCGATATTATACAAGAAGCAAAATTTAAAAAAGACGAGAACGTTAACAACGATGTGGTCATTGTAGGACAAAATATTGACCTTCTCGTAATTTTGACTTCCATCGCGCCGTCAATCGCACCGAATCATATTTACTTTTTTAAACCTGCAATAGGAAAATCGAAAGCTAAATATTACCACGAACCCAGAGAACAATTTGACGTCTTAAAGACGTCATAAAGACGTCCTTAAATTCATGAGACATTTTTTGGAAGTATCAGAATGACATCTATATGACGTCTTAAAGATGTCTTATGCGTTGATTTATGACGTCTTAAAGATATTATCTTTAAGACGTCTTATGGACATTGATTTAGGATCAATTTCAGTTATGTTAACGTAAATGAAATTGATCCCAAATCAATGTCCATAAGACGTCTTAAGGATAATGTCTGAAAGACGTCTTTCAGACATTATTTTTAGATCAATTTCAGACTTATGCATTAATCGTCGGTAATGTAGAAATCATTAATTATTTAATTATTAATTTTTATTTAATTTTTAAATATATTTTTACACAAAATAAATACAAATTTTTTTTTAATTCCAATGTACGTCTTCTTTGTTACTATATATTCTTTTCAAGAATAGGAGTTTCGATCCGCAATCGAGTTGGAAGAAAAACCAAAATAGGGAAACTCAGAAGACGGTGAAGGAGTAAGGACATTGCAGCCTTGGACAGGAGAGGAACGAATGCTGGGGAGGAATGAATGAATGAATGTTATGTGATTTTATAGTCACCGAATTTTAAAGAAGTAAATAATAGAAATAAAAGAAAGAACATACCATTGAAAAGAATTTCTTACCTGATCAATATCAAATTTGATTGAATGG
>NW_017275695.1:105634-114568 GCF_001594065.2 Cyphomyrmex costatus
CAAGAAGAATATTTAGAAGACGCAGATATATCTTCTGCAATATCTTCAGCATGTGAAACGGACTCGCAGACATCAGAATCGAGCATCGATGAGATGATATCCGACAGCTCACATGCTGAATCAGACTGGCTCCACACCGACGTTGAAGAGAGTTTCGATTTTTATAAGTGCGATGCAAGCGAATCAGATTTTTCTGACGAATTACGCGTTACAAAACGAAGACGATTAATCTAGTACATATTAATTTAAATAAATTTTGTATCGAAATGTTATATTTGTATTTCATTAATTCTCACCAAGAGCATATATAATTTGTTATTCCTAATGTTGGAAGTAGGACACTGACTTTATTTCTATAATTATTAACGAAAATTGGGGATCTGCATATGTTAACCACATTCCGCGTACATTATTTAATTAATTTGTTTACAAAAAATAGAAATTTATCGTTTAAACTCGAATTTTTATATAAAAAAAGGCGAAAAAAAATTTTTTTTCGGTAAAATCGATTTTAAAAATATTTTTTGGGGTTTTGACAATATTGATTATAACCATCTTAATAAGCATAAAAAAACCTACAATTTAAAAAAAAAAAAGGTCACTTTCCATTGCGTGCCCAAAAGTTACAAGCTGATCAATTATCAAATTGAAACGGGCATAACGGCCGTCCGAATGAATATTTTGGATTCAAATTTTTTACACGTAATTATGGTCATTAGATTCAACTTTTCCTGCAATATCATTCAAATTGACCGATTAGAAAAAAACTTAAAAAATAAAAACGAAAATTTACCATGTACGATGGTTTTTGTTTTTTTTTAAGGTTATGTTGCAAGATTTTCAATTTCATTATTAATACTTTTTTAAAGGCAATTTTATGACGAACAATTTGGTTTTTTTTTTTCTCTGTACGACCAGTAGAACCTGAGATATTCGCAAAAACCTGAAGAAGAAAACGTAAAAAACACTATTTTTTAAATAAATGTTAAAAAAAACAATGTTCCGGACCTCGGGGGATCTGGAAAACTCAGATATCCTTTATTCGCATTGCCTTTGACCCATTCACGCAAAAAAATTGCTCCTTGGGAACAGTTCCCTTTTTTTTAAAATCTCCGGTAATTTCCCTCCACTATATCCGATTGAAAGATGGATATCCGAATTTGAAGATGCGGCAGAATTATTTGGATAGTCAGAATTGCAGAAATTGGTGTTTGCAAAAAAGTCACTAGCCGGATCTGCTAAGATGCTTTTAGACAGTGAAAGCATTATCAAGTCGTGGAAGAAATTAAAAAAAATCTTACGAGACGAATTTATGGACGAAATTAACAGTGCTCAAATACATGATATGCTGTTTAGAAGAAAACTAAAGAAAGACGAGACCTTGCAAGAATATTACTATGCGATGAAAGAAATAGCCGCTAGAGGTAAAATAGAAGCAGAGGCACTCATGAAATACGTGATCGACGGAATTCAGGATGACACACAGAGCAAAATAATATTGTACGGAGCTAAAAAATTGACAGACTTTAAGGAGAAGCTCAAGGTGTATGAAACGATCCGGAAGAAGAATGCAGAAAAAACGAAAGTGAAAGAGAAAGACAACGTGTCGAGGAAGACAGAAGGAGCGAAGAAATCAACAACGGCGAACAGTGGCGAAAAAGAACAAGGGGTGGAGGTGCGGTGCTACAATTGCGGCGGTAAAGGATACAAATCTAAAGATTGTAAGAAGAAAGAATTAGGTAAAAAGTGTTTCAAGTGTCAGAAATACGGACATACGGCAAATTTGTGTAACGCGTTAGATGATAGTAAAGCGGTGACGGATAAAAAGACAGCGGTAATTAATACGGTTACTGATTCATCGAACGGAAGAATGTTTAAACAAATCACGATAAACGATGTACAAGCTAAAGCATTAATCAATACCGGTAGTCAAATCACGGTGATGCGTAAAGATGTTTATGATAAGATGAAATCCAATAAGTTATGTGAAAATAGTATTTGTTTAACCGGTTTTGGAAAAAATGAAGTAAACTCTTTTGGTTGCGTCAATGCGATCATAGAAGTAGATTCCGAGGAATATTCGTGTATAGTGCATGTTGTGCCGAACGAAGCTACAAACTCGAGTGTTATAATTGGTAGCGATTTTCTAGCGATGACGGAAATAACCGTCAATAATGATGGAATAACCATACGAAGAGCAACTGTTCAATTGCTAACGCAAATCAATATGATCGAAACACAGTCGTTAAATATCGGTAACATGACGGATTCGAAAGTACGTGAAGAAGTAGAGACAATTGTTAAGGCGTATCAGGCAAATAAATGTAAAACGACGGATGTAAACATGCGTATTGTACCAAAGGACGAAAGGCCGATTTTTCAAAAACCGCGACGATTACCGGCACCTGAGCGAGAAATAGTTGAAAATCAAATAGATGAATGGCTAAACGACGGAGTAATTGAGAAGTGTACGTCGGAATCATAGACTTATAAGATAGACGGAGCGTATATACGTGAAAAGTTGAAGACAACATTGAAGGACAGCTCTACTCCAGACATAGTTGTGTTTCTCTCTTTCACAGTGAGCGGTGGAGAACCAATCAGCTCGAGCGTATTGCGTAATGTCACAACTTTTGGTTCGTGCGCTGAGAGGTTATAAATTCGAGTGTGTGTGTTTTTCAAAGATATAATATTTTTTAATTATTATTCGAAAATAGAAATACAGCAACAGTTTACGCTGAAGGTTAATTTTTTGAAAATATATAAATTAAAATAAATTCTATAGAAATATATATCAAATGACCTACTCGGAGGTGTATAATTTTTACTGTCTTGTATGAGAAAATAAAGATTCGTAATAATAATAAGTAATAACCATTTAATTGCAAATGCAGCAAGACCGCACCATTATAAAATTGCAATTTTTGTAAATTAATCAATAATCCGCTGCAATCCGCCGAAGCTCTCGCTCTCATGTCAGTCAACTTAATACTCTCGGTCTCAGATATCTATCTTCGTTGCTCTCGGCTACTCCCCGACCTGCCGCGACGACCAATCAATTCACTACTAGAAAAAAAGAGAACTACTCCACGACTATTTTTCTCTCTTTCTATCAAGTCTTCAGCTTCTCTCGTATGAACGCTCCGTCTATCTTATAAGTCTATGGTCGGAATACGCGAGCCCAATAGTTGTCGTAAAGAAAAAAGACGGATCTCCACGCGTATGAGTCGATTATAGGAAGTTAAATCGAGTTATAGAAAAGGATGGTCATCCCTTACCATTGATTGAGGATCTGTTAGATAAATTACAGGATTCCCGTGTGTTTAGCACGTTAGATTTAAAAAACGGATTTTTCCATGCATCTGTGGAAAAGGAAAGTCGAAAATATACGGCGTTTGTTACTCCGAACGGTCAATATCAATTCTTAAAAGTTCCCTTTGGATTGTGTAACTCGCCGAGAGTTTTCCAAAGATATATTAATGCTGCTTTCTGGGATTTAATTAGACAAAATATAGTTTTGCTTTACGTGGACGATTTAATTGTGCCGGCGGCGAACGAACAAGAAGCGTTAGAGCGCTTACGGATTGTACTTAAAACAGCTAGCGATTATGGTTTGCAAATCAATTTTAAAAAGTGTCAATTCGTGAAAAGAACCATTGAGTTTCTTGGTCATATTGTAGAGGGAGGCAGAATTTACCCTTCTCAAGAAAAAATTAAAGCCGTAATACATTATCCAGAGCCGAAAGGGTTAAAAGACATTCAAAGCTTTCTTGGATTGACGGGTTATTTCAGAAAGTTCATTTCATCGTATTCCACAGTCGCGAAACCGTTAAGTGATATGTTATGGAAAGATCAACCGTATAATTTTGATGATAAAGCTCGAAACGCGTTCTTACAACTAAAGACGACTCTAACTCAGAATCCAGTGCTAAAAATATACCACCCACAACATGAGACGGAAGTATACATACTGATGCGAGCATAAACGGTTACGGGGCAGTACTTTTACAGCATTCAGACGAAGACGATTTACTACATCCGGTATATTTTATGAGCAAAAAGACTAAAAAAGAGGAAAGAAATTACACGAGTTACGAATTAGAAGCACTTGCGATAGTTGAAGCACTTAAGAAATTCCGAATGTATTTGTTAGGAATACAATTTAAAATAGTCACAGATTGCGCGGTATTTCAACGTACAATGAGTAAAAAAGAGTTAAGTACGCGTATTGCTAGATGGGCTCTAGTACTAGAAGATTACGATTATATCATAGAACATAGACCGGGAACCCGTATGAAACACGTTGATGCCTTAAGTCGATATCCCATTATGACAATAACGAAAAGTTTAATTGTACCGCAGATCAAAAATCAGCAAGCAAGTGATGAGGAGATTCAAGCTTTAATAGAAATTGTCAAGGACAAACCATATAAGAATTAATAATTAAAACAAGGTGAAGGACAATGAGAGTCAATTCGTAAGTAAACAAAAAAGCGATTTTTTTATTTTATTTTATTTATTTATATTGTAAACTGACAAATCGTTTTCGCTGGTGAGTTAGACAATTTTTTTTTTTTTTTTATTTCATTATTTTCACATCTTTTGATTTTGTTCTCATGCTAAGTTACAGATACATTATTTAATATACGATTTTGCCATCCTATATTGCCAATGTTATGTAACGAAGAAAGAAATCGAGGAGTCAGTGAGAGGTTGTTGTCTTAATATTGGAATAAGGAATTTTTGTTGAACGCCTGAAGAGGACTCAAACCAAGAGTCGAAACTTGTTACGACATTTTACATCGAGCGGTTTTTTTTTTTATATTATTATATATTGACTGATATTCTAATTTTTTAATTGTGTCTAAAGCGGCTAAGTATTTCATGTATTCCTTTTCTTTAAAAATTCATATTATAATTTTAATGTTTTAATCGCTTTTTTGTTTACTTACGAATTGACTCTCATTGTCCTTCACCTTGTTTTAATTCATATAAGAATTATCACCTTAGTGACGATCTATTATATAAATTTCAAGATGGTAGGGATTTACTCGTTATTCCCAAAGCATTAGAATTAGACGTAATTCGAACGATTCACGAAAGAGGACATATGGCGGCGAAGCGTACTGAAGAGCGTATTCGTCAGGAATATTTTATACGCGATCTGAGAAATAAAGTAGAACGACACATTGCTAGTTGTGTGCCGTGTATATTGACGAATCGTAAAGCGGGTAAGCAGAAAGGATATTTACATCCTATTCCTAAACCTGATGTGCCATTACACACATATCACGCCGATCATTTAGGACCGTTAGATACCACTAATAAGAATTACAACCATATTCTCGCTATTATTGATAGTTTTACTAAGTTTGTGTGGTTGTATCCGACCAAATCTACCACCACTCGCGAAGTTACAAGTCGATTAGATGCTCAAAAACAAATATTCGGAAGCCCAAAGCAAATAGTGACGGATAAGGGCACGGCTTTTACCTCTCAGGAATTTAAAGAGTATTGTCAGAGCGAGGGAATTGAACACATAACAATTACTGCGGGATTGCCAAGAGCAAACGGACAAGTAGAACGTTTGAATAGAGCGATTATTTCTATACTTTCTAAGTTATCAATTGAAGAGCCTACTAAATGGTACAGACATGTGGACAGATTACAACGGATATTAAATTCGACATTCAATCGTAGCGTAAATGCAGCGCCTTTTGATCTATTATTTGGTGTAAAAATGCGCGATGAAAGAGACTTGAAACTGCGTGAAATAATAGAGCAAGAATTTCAATCAAAATTCGAGGGAGAGCGTACTGAAATTAGAGCTAGAGCGAAAGAACAGATTCTGAAAGTACAAGCGGAGAATTGTAAAACATATAATCTCAGACGCAAGAAGGCTACAAAATATCAAGTAGGAGACTTACAATTAGTAGCGATCAAACGAACACAGTTAGGTCCAGGACGAAAATTACGAGCTAAATATATAGGCCCATATCAAAAGGTTAAGCCTAATGACACATATGACGTGATTAAAAGCGGTTCTCACGAAGGACCTATGCGTACATCTACTTGTGCAGAATATGTTAAACCTTGGGATACTGTTAGTTGTAAGTAATCAATTATGTTTGTAAGACGTTCTAATTTTAAGAGTTTATTAGTAAGTAAGTTCAAGCGATAATTAGTTGTAAGACGTTCTAATTTCAAAAGTTTATTAGTAAGTAAGACAAAAGTATTTTTGTTAATTTTTCTTTATTGCTTTTGTGAAGTTCCTAAAAATCATTTTTGTGTAACATTAAGTTAATAATCTTTGAGTTGACGTCGTGCGGGACGCACGATTGTGCAGAATGGCCGAATGTAGGAAGCGTACATTGTACACGAGACTTATTTTTATGCGTTTCCGGTTGTGGCGCTACGAAAAGTATTGGCGCGGTTGCGCTAGAAGTAAGGCAGGTTAGAAGTTGAGCGGCGAGTGAGTAGAATGGTTGGCGCGTGTTGTTAGCAAGAACGTGTGATCTCTTCGAAGCGTCGCACAATCAATATTGTATCACCAATAAACCCTACATACTTTAATATAATCCTACAATAGATTATCCATTTTTCTCTTCTTGTGGGAGATTTCGGGAAATGGCGCATTATATGGCCATTTCTACTTAAATTTTTGCAATTTGGAACTTCACAGTATCACATTTTGCAATGATTTAAAAAATATATAAACTATATTATCGAACCGTACATACGTATAATATCTACATCATAAACAAACAATACTAAATCAGCAATTACTTAAGTATGCTTTCCTTTTAGATGACACATTCGACACAAACGTCGTTCTATCCTTCTTAACATTCAACGAATGATAAAGACAGAACGATGTTTGTGTCGAGTGTGTCCTCTAAAAGGAAAGCATACTAACCTAACCAACGGAAGTATCCCACTAATGGCGGCAGCCAATCCGCCTCTTTCACGCTGTTGTCTGATCCCTTACTTGAGGGTCCCTAGTGTATCCAAGATCTCAGAGCCATCAGATCCGGAAGTTGGCCAAATCAAGAACTAGCTGCATTTCGAGTAAGAATCGGTACAATCGGGACGCGTGTGAGGTATACAGTCCTGCAATTATCGCGCATCGCTCATCGCGCGTAGTGTGAACTAGGCATAAGAATCGGTACAATCGGGACGCGTGTGAGGTATACAGTCCTGCAGGAGCAAGTTCAACAAAAGAAAAAGATGTGTCATTTTATAAGTAAGTTAGATTTTGTGAGATGTGAACTTTACATCTGGAACACTATTTACTTTTTTCCATTCAAGTAATAATAATTTAAACAATTGTGCTTCCATAGGATTCTAATCTTACATTCATATCCATTTTATATTTATTATTAAGAAACAGAAACCGTATGTAAATCATATATGTCAATTCTCTCTCTCTCATTACTAAATTTACAACTGTCCTTATATATACAGGGTGTCATTAATCGAGCGAATCACCTATCATGAGCAGATAGAGTAGACCGCAATGAGTCGAAAAGTCTTGTACCATTTTTCAGTTGACGCAATATTTAACGAGATATTAGACCTTAAATATAACCGAATAAGCGCGTTCGTCCGGCCTACTACTGGCAAGCGTGTATGTACGCCTCTCAATCGCTCTCTACGCGCGCAAGTCGCGAGGCGCGGGGATAGGCTGGCAGGTGCGCCGTTCAAGTCATGACGTTTGGTGGCTAGCGGCGGTGTGCGCGGCGCGGGCGGCAGAGCGCTTGTCAACTAATCCCCACTCTTCGCGAGACTAGCCATCGCAATAGCGAATATTCGGCGCTTCAGAAATTAATATTTTGACTACGAAAATCAGGAAATGATCGAAAAATCTTTTTGAGAACTCAGTTTAGTTCGCTCTAAAGCGTGTACATGCCCGTGTACATACAGAAAAATATGATAAATATGAATTGTTTTAAATAAATAATAAGTGTATTTTAAAAAGGTACTTGATAATTGTACCGACAACGTTTATTAATAAGATAGAGCGGACTAAACTGAATCGAAAAGCCTTTTATCAGTAATTTGTAATTTTCGCAACAGTTAACAAGATATTAATTACTAAAATATTAATTTTCAATAATTTTTTACTCAAGTACTATCAACTTTACAGAAAAACAGCAAGAGACAAAAATTGTTTATTTTCTTTTCATAAAGCTCTGGGAATTTTTTCAGAATTTTTTAGTACCGTATTTTCTCATTTTGATAAAAACAGTTGTTAATAAAAAATGGAGCACTAGAAGATTGATAAAAAATTATGAAAAAATTTCTAGAATTTTATGAAAAGAAAATAAACAATTTTTGTCACTTACTGTTTTTCTGTAAAGTTGATAGTAATTGAGTGAAAAATTCTTGAAAATTAATATTTTAGTAATTAATATCTTGTTAACTGTTGCGAAAATTACAAATTAATGATAAAAGGCTTTTCGATTAAATTTAGTCCGCTCTATCTTATTAATAAACGTTGTCGGTACAATTATCAAGTACTCTTTTAAAATAGTACACTTATTATTTATTTAAAACAATTCATATTTATAATATTTTTCTGTATGTACATGGGCATGTATACACGCTTTAGAGCGAACTAAATGAGTTCTCAAAAAGATTTCGATCATTTCCCAATTTTTGCAGTCAAAATATTAATTTCTGGAGCGCCGAATATTCACTATCGCGATGGCTAGTCGCGCGAAGAGTGGGGATTGGTTGACAAGCGCTCCGCCGCCCGCGCCGCGCACACCACCGCTAGCCCCCAAACGTCATGACTTGAACGGCGCGCTTGCCAGGCCGTCCCGCAGCTTCCCGCGGCCCGCGCGCCCATCGCGGCGTTCTGTAGGCGTACATTCAATGTGTGGTAGGCCGAACGGACGCGCGTATTCGCCAATCTTTAAAAATTAATATCTC
>NW_017275695.1:120593-123396 GCF_001594065.2 Cyphomyrmex costatus
ATTTTTTTTTTAATGGAAGGAAATGAAATAAAGTATTAATATTCCGTGAAGTTAATAAGCATATATTGAAGTACTTTTAAACATTTTTTCATAAAAAAATATTACAAAATGGCGGAATGGCAGCCATATTCCCGATGCGCCTTTAAAATAAAGGGGTCCGCGGCAAGCAGTGTAGCCGTTGGAAATTTGAACTTAGAACAAATAAAATAATTCCTCATGATCTTCAATGGTATATCTAGTACAATACGTAGGGGATTTTAGAAATATTGATTTTTGAGTGATTGGCGAGCATTTGAATAAAGTCGTTCATTTTTCGACAAAAAAAAGTGACATTATTTGGCAATAAAAAATGTTTAAAGCAACGTATCGAAAATCCCGTACGTATTGTACTTCGAAATGTTGTTTTGAATGTACAGTAAAAAATTCGAGTGAAAATATTAAAAATTGTTTGAGTTATACTGCTTGCCGTATAAAAGTTTTTTCCTCGTATTTTACAGGGTTCAAAGGATTTTTTAAGCCCAAAAAGAAAATGATTTTTTGAAAATTTTACAGTGGTGTTACTCCTTAAGCCCTTGAACGTTTAAATTCATCAAGCCAAATTTTGTCTGGAGGTCTGTCTGAGTTGACGTGGTATGTCCCATATATATGTATGGTATACATATATTATAAATATCCCACACAGCACAGGGAGCTCCCGGGGAGCTCCTCGGGAGCTCATAAAATTTTTGTGAGCTTCATTTAAGCTTAAAAATGAACTCGCACGGAGCTCCCCAGGAACTCCTATGTCCGCATTTGAGAGTTCCCTGGGAGCTTCATTTTAACTTCATTTGAGTTCGCAGGAAGCTCGTAAAATTTTTTGTGTAAACTTTATTTCAATTTCAAAAGTACTCGTTTGGAGCTCTCTGGGAGCTCTTGTATTTACTTTTGAGGGTTCCCTGGGAGCTTCATTTTAATTTCATTGGAGTTTTCAGGAAGTTTAATTTAAATTCTCAGGGAGCTTCCTTTAAGTTCACAGAAAGTTCATACAATTTTTTGTAAGCTTCATTTTAACTTCAAAAGGACTTGCTTGGAGTTTCCCGGGAGCTCCAAGCAAGTTCTTTTGAAATTGGAATGTTCATATTTGAGAATTTTCTGGGAGCTTCATTTAAGTTCGCAGGAAGCTCGGAAATCATGTTTTGGGAGCTTCATGTGAGCACCAAAATAGTTTACGGGAAGTATCCTACTGAAAAAAATTATATCACGAAGTTATGTAACAAAAAATCATGTAATTAAAAAATATATATCATGTATTAGATTGTTCCAAATTAGTACGTAATTTTTTATTAATACATAATTTGAAAAGTCACACGATGATGTTTTTTCTTCTATTTCTATCATTTAATTATTTAAAATTTGATAACTATAAAATTATATGATAGATAAAAATTAATTTTAATATAAAATGATTTTTCAAATTACGTGATTTAAAAAAATCACGTACTGATTGAGAACAATCAGTTGTGATTTACTTGTTTTAATTACATAATTTTGTTATGTAACTTTGTCATTTGATTTTTTTCAGTAAGGTTGCTTCTCGGGAATTCATACAATCACTATTGCTAGCTTTCCGGAAGCAACGAAATACTTCGTATAAAGTTTCACTTGTGGGGAATTCAGGAATCGTGTTTTGAGAACTTCCTGTAAGCAAGAAATTAGTTAATGCTAAGCTCACCGAAAGCTTTTCAATCCGCTCTCACATCATTCCTTCTACTATTGTATATAATTACATATACACATATATATAATTGTTACGTCCGGGGGACTCCACGATTCTTTTCCTTCGTGGAGGGGCTAGAAATATAATAAGGATTAACTAAATAAGGAGTACGAAGAAACTTAAACAAATAATATCGTTTCTTCCTGCTTCTCATTTCTAATTTGAAGATCAATGAGTGAGCGTCGACAAACAATTACTAAATAATTAAAAAGGAAATTTGTCTTAACCGACAAATTCAGATGATAAGCCACGTCGCGAGATCAAAAGGTCAACCGACACTCATGGATCTTATAGAAAAACATCTTCTGGTTAACAGAGTTCAACGCTACACGCGCGATTCCAGGACCAATGAAAATTCGACACATCATTTGACCCAAATTTTTCCATTTCTCGGAAGTCAATCCCGATCAAAGTCCAAAGTTCGATTACACAAAGAAGGGCATATTGCCCTCCGTAAGTATAAATACTAGCCCTCCACAATGCCCACAAGTAGTTCAATCTCGATTTCTCAGTTCGACAGTTCGGCCGTTTTTATCTTGACTCTTCAGTTCGGAAATTTTATTGTCCGACAATTCCTAGTCCATCTGTAAATTCAGTGAAAATCATCAACCAGCCGAAGCCACCTCCACCTACGAACTATCCACCTGTCTTCCAGTTGCTGCAAGGGACTCCATCTTATTCCAATTAAAGGTAGAAAATTAAACGTTTTTAAAATTTATTTATATATATATATCTCTCGACCATCTACAATATCTCTCTCTTTTCCTCCCCTTTTATTTATTCACGATTTACTCTTTCTTTCTTCGAATTGCTTAACCAATCTACGTTTCGAACAATTCACTCTTCTCTCTTTTCCTTTATTTTTTCGAATTGCTTCAGCATTCGTGCCTCAAGCGATTCTCTTTATTTTTCCGAATTGCTTCAGCATTCGTGCCTCAAACGATTCTCTTTTTCTTTATTTTTCTGAATTGCTTCAACATTCGTGCCTCAAGCGATTCTCTTTTCTCTTTATTTTTCCGAATTGCTTCAGCATCTGTGCCTCAAGCA
>NW_017275695.1:123466-124412 GCF_001594065.2 Cyphomyrmex costatus
TATTCCAATTAAAGGTAGAAAATTAAACGTTTTTAAAATTTATTTTTTTTATATATATATATATTTCTCTCGACCATCTACAATATCTCTCTCTTTTTCTCCCTTTTGATTTATTCACGATTTACTCTTTCTTCCTTCGAATTGCTTAACCAATCTACGTTTCAAGCAATTCACTCTTCTCTCTTTTTCTTTATTTTTTCGAATTGCTTCAGCATTCGTGCCTCAAGCGATTCTCTTTTCTCTTTATTTTTCCGAATTGCTTCAGCATTCGTGCCTCAAGCGATTCTCTTTCTCTTTATTTTTCCGAATTGCTTCAGCATACGTGCCTCAACCAATTCCCTCTTTTCTTTCTCTTCGTTTCTCTCTCTCTCTCTCTCTCTCTCTCTCTCTCTCTCTCTCCTTAGATTCTTCCTTTTCCTCCTAAACTCCCCTAATGAGAGAAATATACTTTTAGATGGTATGGAACAATAACCATTGCGCAGAACGACGGAAGCAAAGTAAAGTCTAAAAACCGAAACAAGCGGCCAGTAATAACCAAAATCTTACCCGGAACATTTGTAAGGCTGATAAGGCTTTTCGTCAATCACAAGAATTCAACAAATCGGCCAGGGACCAATCTTCCACCACAATCCCCGTAACCGACTTAATTTCCAAAGATCCTTCCGCGTTATCCGATCTCATAGAAGAATACCCTCTTTTCGATTCTCCAATTTCTCCAAAGGATCGTGCAGCCTTCGGAAAAGTTTTTGAATCCCTCCATACACTGTTAGAATCTTCCACACACCCTTCTTCAAAGGATACAGCAATACCTGTCATCGATCTAATAGAATGCGAATCACTTCCTTCTCCCCTTCCCATTTCATATTCGCCAACCATCACGGAAGAGCACATAATCTTCAATAAAACTTTCTGCACGACAGAGGAGATCCACATTACCCAAATTAAC
>NW_017275696.1:0-38266 GCF_001594065.2 Cyphomyrmex costatus
ATTTAAAATCTAAATCTGATAATTTATTCTAATATTATATATTGCGAAGAATATCACGTAATTACGTAAATAAATTATCAGATTTAGATTTTAAATTGTAATTTGACTCTTATTCGCCCTGTTTAACGTATTAATTATTATTATATAAAAGAGTCCTTGAAATCTTCAATTTAACAGTTAATTTAAGTATTATTATCAATTCTTTTCCAAGATAATACTCTGACGATAAAGGAGGCCACGAAAATCAGATGCCAGATATCGTTGCAAAAACATGTGAGATAAAGAAAACGCTCTTCAGTAAATGAGCTTAAACTGATGGCATAAGCTACCGGGTCATCGAGTAGTCATAGACAAAGACATACATATACATCGATAAGGTCATTTGCTACAAAGATATATACAGAAGAAAGAGACGGAGAGATTTACACTCTGTGGTGAGAAAGTTTCTTCGTATGTGAAAAACTGAGACAGCAACACGAAGGCAAATACGCGACAAAGGAGAAATACAGAGGAGAACGTATGTGTTTGTATCAACTTCAATTTTTGAAGTCGATTCAATCGGAAGTCACTACATCTCTTTCCGCTTCGGAGGGTAACCACAATAGAGATGACATTGCTGGCAAGTTATACGAATTTGCCAAATTGTTTTTGCTTCAAATTAATTCTCCATTCCTTATTGCTTTCTTTTTCTCTTTCACGGTTGTCAAAGATAAATTCTGCGTCATAATAAAAGTTATCGCTTGTCCATTTTAATAAATACATTTTCTATTTTCTCAAGAAATATTTATCTATATCGTTTTCTCTCATTTTTAAATATTATTACTGCATAAATTTACGCAATGATATTTAAAAAATTGAAAGGAGAGTCTGATTATTCGCAACGCAAAATACATGAGACGACGCATCTATATATTTCTCATCATGAATTATGCAACATTATGTAATACGTTTTAAAAATAGAATGCGTGGACGCATATGAGCTTAAATTTGAGATTAGTTTCGAAATACAGTTGATTTTTGAAAATATTCCATAAAGAGTAATCATATCGGCACGTTTCTTTACATTTCAGCATCACAATCGGTCATTTATCTTGATTTCGTATAATCTAAGATCGCTTACAGAATGGTTAATGGCTTTAACCTTTCACCTTTTGTGTGTACTCAAAAATTAAATTTCTTGCGTAAAACTTTTAATACAAAGATAAAAGGAATTTGTGCATTTAAAAACTAATTTTCATACGTATGGACTTTAACGTATAAGCTAAAAGGAATTTGTGTACTCAAAAACTAATTTCCTATATGTACAGAGTTTGATGTATAAGCTCTAAAAGCAGTTTGCGTACTCAAAAACTAATTTCCTACATACGGACTTTAATGTATGTATAAGTTAGATGAAATTTGCGTACTCTAAAATTAATTATTCGATGTCCGGACTTCAATGTATAAGTTAGAATTTATGTTTAAGCTATAAATTGAAAATAATCATGTTAATGCAACGGTTGTATTAATGAAACAAATAATATTTTATTAAAACAAGACCATGGCATTTGTCTCATCGGTGCTGTTATTATAAAGTAACAAGATTATTTTCAATTAGACTACTAATAATATAACGTACTATATATCATTTTTTCCACGCAAAAGAGAGAAAAGACAATCTAAATCTCTCGTGAATAGATAAAATTTGCATTGTAAATAATTATAAAGGATATTGTAGTACGTACATAGTAAAAAAATATGTATTGTGTTAAAATCGATCTACTCAAGTCTTTGTTAGTATTAAATTTAAAAAATATAGCTAAGTGTTAATTTAATATAATGTGATTATGTTATTTAAATATATTATATTAAACTGATATTCAACATTACTTGGTGTCAAAATAACAATTTATGAATGAACAAATATCATAAAGATAATGAAGATATGTATTTAAAAAACGTGAATTCTCTAAGAAATAAAATGTAAACGTATTAATTTAACATATAAATGTTAATTATTACTGCATATGCTTCCAAATTATGGCAAAATTACATTTTTTGTGTTAATTTTTTACGTAATATTTATATTATTTTATAACATATTCATTTTGTGTTAAATTAATGCAAAAATTTGAATGGACTATTATAGACATGTGAACATAAAAATGTGTTAACACAAATTTTCCAATTGTGTAACATGAGAATATATGGACAACCTTTTCAGAAAATAACTGAAAAATGACTAGTGTAAAGCTCACATTTCAGTAGCCAGTAACATTTTTTGACAAAATGTATACGAACTGCAATCTCGCAATCGAAAAAAAAAATCGGGTTATTTTTCAATATCACAAATGCGAAATCCTGATAATCCTGATAACATATGGCGTCAACTCTAATTAACTGAAGTCAGAGTATATTTTTGATAGGCATTATCTGTGCACTGTTACGTCGTAAATATGTCACTATTAAAATTACGCGAGTCTTCTTCGTCACGTAATCTTCGTAAAGTTGATATGCAATCAGTTGTAAAAGGTCCATGTACTCATTTAGCGATACGAGACGAAAAATCAGAGCAAATTAAGAGCACGCGTACAATGTTACAGGACTGTTTATATTTATGTATAGACGCACAATTTATTTGACTCTGTTCACGTGCTCGCAGAATAGGTACGTATAAGAGTTATCGAAAAAATATAAACATGTTCTGTTCAAGCAAAAATGAAACAAATTTGCAAAGAATATCTTAGCCTTCGTCATTGATCATAAGGATTCTTTTATCTTCTTTATTTCCAATACTCTCAGGATTTTTTCTCGAATATATTATATCTCGATCATCCTGTATATACTTACATGGATATATAAACTTTTGAGATATTTAAAATAAATAATTAAAGTAATTCGGGGAAAGACGCCACACTTAAGTCTTTATTCTTGAATAACTTCTTAATACTATTGAATTAATCAACGAAGAAATATTATTTATATTCTAGAGAAATCTTTCTTTATTCATGTATAAATTACCAAATTAAACTTTTGATATTCCGCATTATTGAAAAAAATTGGTATGTCGTACTCTGCAAAAATGGTTTCTTCCTCCAAAAGTCTTCCTCCTATATAACAGATAAAATATCATCTCTTACGGTAGAAAATGTGACAAGCAATTAAATAATGTAATGCAATATAAACTTGCGTATTTTACTTATTTACAGTCCATAATCAAGGGTTTAAGTTATAAAAAAATATAATAAAACGTAAATTGAGGAAATATGAAAGAGAGTAATTTAAAGTAAGTTGAAAATGTTTTTATTCGTTTAAACAGCATTATGTTTAACTTAAAATATTTCAAATTATATAAGGCATTCAAAAATGTTTATCCATAAAATCGTTTTGATAACGGTATCAAGCAGAAAAAGTATTTACTGTCATCTTCCCCCAAGAGGAATGTGCGATTGCAACTTTTACGTATATTAAGAGTATTATAAATTATAATCTATGGGTGCTTTCCAATTGATGACACAAATCGACACAAGTGTCGTTCTATCTTTGTCAATCACTAAATATCAAGAAAGATAGAACGATACTTGTGTCGACTTGTGTCATCAATTGGAAAGCACCCTATATCAGTTACATGAATGCTAGGAAACACTAATCAAAACCGTATATCATTTGTTCGGTTTTACAGTAAGCATCGAAGCACAAATCTTAGCGATTAGCGTATCATATGTTAGAAAGAGCATATTTCATGACTTACCGTTTCGTATTTTGTTAAATATTTTTCGTTGTCAATTAGCGTAAACTTTTTGGCAATTGCATTTTTTTGCCCATTATCTACTACATACTTCTACACAATCAGAGTAGCTAATATATATTCTATAATAAAAATATAAATAAAGTGGCATCTTCCCCCGAATTATCTTATTATTTATATACAATACATATTTTTCTGTGTAGAACTATACTACTCTATCAAAAATAACTATACAGAAAAATAACGATTTACTAAAATATCTAAAAATTTAGTTAGATAAACAGATGTGAAAAATAATTTTGTTGAATCAACAAAATAATTATATGAAATGCTCAAACTGATTGCTAAAATGTCAAAATTGTTTACAGCACTGTTCATAATTAATTTTTCTTATACATAATTATTTTAATGATCCAAAATTATCTTCAGATCTCTATCTACCTATATTTTTAAGTCCTTCAGTAAAAATCGTTATTTTCGTATAAAAAGATATTTCTTTTTATCTCTTAAATATTCTACGCAATTAATAGAACGGAAAATTGAAGCACGACTCGGCAGTAATCAGCCACGGCTAAACCGGCAAATAGAGTAAACACTACCGAACTCTCATCTAGAGGAAAGAAATGTCCAGCATGAACGAACAAAGGTCGCAACATCGTAGAACCGATCTTTCCGCGTGCGGTACGCCTAAACGGGTAAGTAGGTACGACATGAACGGAGGAGGAAAGAGTTAGGTAGAGGGTGGTGCGGATCGATGCATCGGCGGTACAAGTCGGAGTATTACGCTCCTTTCCGTAAAGCTTGCGCCAGACTATGCGCGATTCGTAGTTCTCTTATACTCATATGAGATTCGTGAACGAATGAGCAAGTTCAAATTCATCAAATTCACTGATAATGTGCTGACGAAGCTGTTTTTAACGAAGTCAAAGGGCGCGAATCATCCGAAATCAGTCATGTTGATTCGGACTACTACATAGTGCTATCTACTTTTCGTGATAAGATTCATACTCATATCGCTCATTTGCTACAACAGCGGCAAAATAAAGTTTGTAAAAGATAAGTTTAAACGTTTTCAATCATTAAAATTGTGAAATGTTAATCTTAAAATGCCAATTTGATGTAATAACTGATTGCAGAGGAATAAAAATATATTCCTTCTTTCTCTATTTCCTGTAATTAAGTAAGAAACGATAATTTTTGAGTTATCTCGTTATCTTAGGGAATAAGCGATGTATGATAAGATTGATAAGCTACAGTAATTATATTAATAAACTGTTAAAACGACTGGAAAATTAGATTAAATATTGTAATAAGCTTTTCATTGTGGTAATTAACTTTCCATGGAATCTAGATCTTATTTGGTTAATGGCACTCGCTTCCAAAACTGTATAATGGGAGGTCGATACGGCATGGAATCTAGATGGATAGATAATCACGAATATTTGTAAATTGGAATGATATGAATCGCGTGAATTGTAAACAATGTGTAGGGATCACATCGGCAAACAATAATTTTCAAAACCCAAATAAAATAATGATATAAAATAATGATGTTGATATCAGCATTATTTTAATTGTGAAAATAATCTTGTTAATTTAATAACAATATTAATGAAACAAATAAAATTTGATTAAAACAAGAGCATAATGTTTCATGTTTTATTAATAATATTATATGAATTCACAAAATTATTTTCATTAAAATAATGTTGATATAACATTTTTTTTCAGTGGAAATTCTCAAATCAATTTCAGATAACATGGCTAATGTATATCAACATTAGCAAATACTACATATGCGCACGCGCGTACACACACATATACACACACACATACATACGTGCATATATATAATTATCATAGCAAAGCAAGAGCCAATATTTAATATGAATGTAAAATTGATGTACATTGGCCATGTCTGGAATCGCTTTTATACGAATAGTAAACTGCAGATCATGCATTGCACATTATGGGCTGCTTCAGCAGAAAAATCAACTTTGCAACTATTATAAAATTTCTTAAGATAATTGCTCTTAGTTGCTCACTGGATTCAAATACTCGTATATGAATCAATCATGTCAAAGAATCTTAAGTCGAGTGTAAAACTTATGGATTGCTTGCATTTTAGTAAATTAGTAGAAAATTCTATGTTCTCTATGGAATTTTAATAATGTGTGTGTATGTGCGCCAATTCTAATAATTTAAATTGCAAGCAATCTATAGCAGGAAAAAATGTATCGTACGCTTCATAATAGTTGCAAAGCTGTTTTCTCTATTAAACACAGCTATTATTCATTGTTAAAATCTAATTATAATTAATTTGATTAATTTTTAATCATTTCTATTAGATCATTCCTATTCAATATATTGTTAACAAAAATCATGTTTTAACTATAATAATGGAGTTGAACAATTTAACTCAAGAAAATATATTAAATTTAACTTGAATTTAATTTATTATCTACTAAATACACCTGTTAATATAGACGATATTTATTTTGAAATTAACCACCGCAGAAACGGATTGAATTACATTTTGAAATAAATGGAAGTTAAAAATAACAAAATATTATTTAATTCAACAGATAGTTAGCACTGCTCCTGTGATATCTAAGTGTTAAAGTGTATAACATCACGAAGTTGTAAGACAAGCGAAACTCAGTAAATTCATCCCGAGGGTGAAATCGGTAACGGCTAATGCCGTATCGAATTTCCCCCGAAAGGTTCAGACAGCTTCTCGACGGAAATTCCCTCGACCGTCGTGGAAAGAATTTAGAAAAGGAGAATTTTAGTTGTCTCCTTAGTATTTCGAGTTTCTAATTCTTTCCTCGCTCGAAAAAGCTCCGGTTCTTCGCGTGAGATTCGGAAATCGTTACGATTAAAGTCTTTCCGAAGACTCGACGTTCTGGCAAAATGAACAAATTGGATAACTTACAATAACGATTGCCTCGCGAGTTTTCTCGTAAAGCTCCAATTCTTCGCACAAGATTCCGAGATAGGCACTTCTATTGTTATAGTTAGACACGTACGTGCAAAGACTCGAGTCGCGTAAATTCGAAATCTTCTTTCTTCGTTTTTCAGAATGGAAAGTTTAGCTGTCGATAACGATCAACGATTCGAGTGTTTCGCGTCGAGTTTCTTGAAAAAGTTTCGGCTTTTCGCGCGAAATCGAGACGACAGAAACACGATTCGAGATGCTTCTATTGTTATGATTGAAATTAATTCCGTCAACGTTGATTAACTCTCACTGTTCAACTGATCTATTCATTCTCTATCTATTCAGGTCATATTATTCACTCATAGTATAGATGTTATAGATAATCCAGTTGACTACGATTCATTTCTAATGTCTAACGATTAATTATTTCTATCAATTTAAATTAATTTAAATCTTATTTTAACTTTTATATCTTTTACTAATTCTAAGATTTAGAAAAAAATAAAAAGTAAGTAAAATCGAAGTTAAAATTAATTTACATTGATAATTTACATGATAGAAATGGACACAACTGACGTTAACCGAATCGGGTCTTACAAATGTATGTAAACAAAGAGGTACGAATTTAAACATTTTTTTCCAAAAGATAAATCTTCGATTATCTTCGATTACTTCGAACATGTGTATGATCTCTCATAAGTAATAATTGAAATTGTATAATAATATATACATAATAATATAAAAATATATGTAAAATATATATAATAGAAATACAGGAATAATCTTCGTTCCAATAAATGATTGTACTCGAAAAAATCTGGTTGCATTGATTAGAATAAACAGTCAGGACTAGAATTCATGCTTGGTTTTCCAAGAAGCTATATATGACTTCTCGCGAAAGATCAGAGAGCCTCGCGATCAAATAATCGTCGCAATTATAATAGAATTCGCTATCCAATGTTTTCGCAAATCGAAAATTGATACTGCGTCACATTCAGCTCAACTTAAATTTCTCCCAAAACATGAGCTCTGACCATTCGCAACTAAATTAAACAGCACGTTGTTACGATCGCGAACGTACGCGAGTCGCGTAGTACAGTCCTCGTTTCCCGTTCTAGAGACTAATGTCCTTGTTTGTTATTCTACAGCCGCGACATTCATTTTTTCTTCTTTTTACTTGTACTGAAGAAAGACTACACGAATATGAAGGGAAAGGAGAAGGGCAGAGTTTGGTTTCGCAATTTCATGACCCGAGAACGTCCAGCCCAGAAAGAGATTTCTCGGACGTTCCGCGTGATCAGGATGAGGACAGGATGAAACTACAAAGGGACAGGCTTGCGTCGTCTTTCAGAGACGCGTAATCATTCACCTACGATCTAATTTTTCTACGTAACTCTTCTACTTACAAGAACTTTACTACAATCAACTGAGGAGACCGATCGTGGCATCCATGCGACATGATCATGAAATTCTCGTCACGCTCTCAGCTTATTGTTCGCAAAAGTAGCAAGTCTGTCGTTCCTATTTTTTCTTTCCTCTTCGAGGCCTCGACTCGCCCTCGAAGAGGAAGGTGAAAGAAACGAGAGACGAAAAACAAATGTGGGAAGTGATCATGTAATTTCTTCCAAAGTGAAAATCTTTACCATTGAAGTTAAACCTGGAGGTCAATTGTGTATCTTGAAAGGAGGTAGAAAATTACATAAGCAAATTTAGTAGAATATTTACGCGCTATCGCTAAGCGCTTCTTAGCGTCGAGACATTATTGTGTCTCTGAATAACTTCAATTTAGTGAATTTAACTCATTTTTGTCATTTTTATCTCGTTTCAAGGTACACAACAACCCCCCAAGTGTTTGAAGATACACGTTGACCTCCTGGAGGTCAATTACATCTTGAAACGAGGTAGAACATTACAAAAGTGAATAAATTCATTAGGAATATTTATAATTTCATCGGTGGACAGTAAATTTTTGCTCTTTGTTGTAATTCCACCTCATTCCAAGATACATAATCCACCCCTGAAACACGATTGAAAAACACACAGGTGATAAGGCAGCGGGTCAATCATGTAATGTAACTATTTCTCAATGTAGGAACAGGAAAAAAGTGAAAATTTCTTTTTCGTATGTATGTGTACGTACATAAAAATTTTCACTTTTCACGCTCCAGAGAAGTTACATGATCGATACCCGGCAATAACAGAGATTTTATATCAAAGTGCACGGTTTCTTATAAGTTAAACTGTATTATTCCTATTTTCAATTATATCTCAGACTATCATATTTATTGATATCTCAGACTCTTTATAAGAAATTTGTCACTTTCCACTATGGGGAATAAATTACATGACCGGGAGCCCTGAAGACGGCAGAAGAGGAGGAAGAGAAGAGAGCCAGGGGAATCTCCTCGCGATAACGCGATAACGTTCTCTCTCCTCCTTCTTTCCCTCTCCTCTCCCTCCTTCTCTCTCACCCCTGACGTCTCTCTCGCGCGCGCCGTTGATCGATGACCAGTCGCACGCTTCGCGGCACCCGCGGCGTGGAATCGCCCGCTTCGCGAGGAAACGGAGACCAACGTGCATAACTTCGTGATATATACGAAGGTAGACACAGGCAGAAGAGAGGTAGAAATGAAGGATATACTCACCACCGATGCTTAGTGTTCTCCATCGGGTCTTCCGCTTGGAACCCTTCTTGCCCATCTCTCGCGGTCGCCCGCAACTCCACTACCACACTACCGGTCGCTACCACCTCTTCTTCTTTCGCCCTGCGCCACGTTCTGCGCCGCGATGATTTTCCTCGTTCGATCCGGTCGTTTCTTCCTCTCTTCCTTAATTTTAGGACGTTATTAACCCTCGGTGCTCCGCGATCGTCATCGCGCGATACATTCTCTCGGACACGGCTCGCGCACTACCTCGTCGGTAGCATCGCCGAAGATCGCCGTCGCTCGCCCGCTCGTCGATCGTTGGAGGGAGGAGCGGGGGGGGGAGGGGGAGGGGGAGGGTTAAATGTGTTAAAAAGGCACACGGTCCTACGAATTTTACGATCACTCGTTCGTTCGTTCGACTCGGCAATGTATAAAAATATATAATGCCGCGGAATATCGCTTTCGCGAAATCGCAAAAGTTTCTCTATCTCTCTATCGTTACGCGAACAATTCCAATATGTAATCCACGCCGCTCGAACGGCGACCGCACACTGCGGACCTCACCTCACCCCACTTCACCCTTGCCGATGCTCCACCACCCACCTCGCGCCGTTCTTCCTCGCTCCCTCTCTCTTCTTCGCGAAGGTTCTCCCTTCTCCGGACGACCGTCGCTATACGACGAGCCGATAAACTGCTCCTCTCGACCGCGTTTTGTTGCACTACGCTGCACTCAGCTGCACTTTCTGCGTACAAAGAGAGACGACGGATGCTTTCCGTTTGATGATACGAGTTGATACAAACATCGTTCTGTCTTTCTTAATGTTCAATGAGTAACAAAGACAGAACGACGTTTTTGTTTGTCACTATAAATGGAAAGCACCCGATGCAATATGTATTCGTTCATGTTGCTTGCATTGCAACTCCAATTTTGCTCTCCAAATTTTTTCACTTTTTCGACGCCTAATATATATTTACCTCGTGTAAAAATTTTTGGAGGATTACCAGCAACATAAATACCTGATGTTCGCTCGATACGACGAGAGAGACAGACGGTCGCTAGAAAACGGGTGCAGAAGGTGCAGCTGCAGGTAATGCCTCGCGTAACCTATACGCGCCGCCGCAATGCCGGGATACTCCGATTCGCGCAGATTCCTCGGTGGGATATCTCCAAGCAGACATAAATTGCAATGCAGCTGCGTCGTGCCAACAATCGCAATCGTATTCGTGAAACTCGTCTTGGCGGTGAATGTCGTCGAACTCCAAATTTCCAAGCACAAGATAGAGCCCCGATCGTAACTCCACAGTCAGACGGTGACTCCTCTTCACAGATTCGAACCGCTCGTCTCGCGCGCGGCGCGCATGCCCCCCCCCGTCGCCATGCGTCGCGATTGGCTGTTGCCATGGCAACCGATGTAAACAACGACGCGCCATTTTTCCCGGCTGATCGCAGCAATCGCGACGATTCGCGGCTTTTTTTTTCGGGATTGCGAAGTTTCTCGCGCTTTTCGTCGTTACTGTATTCTACGTTCCGACCTCGACTGTCTTTCAGGTCATTTACGCTAGTTCATTAAAAACGCGTTCTTTCACGTGCGAACGAAATATGTGAACGTAATATATAATTTTCACTTGAATTTCAGCGAAGTTAAACGGATTTTATATCAAACTTGTGCATTGTTTCCGAGAAAAAAAGAAAATAACCTAAAGACCGATGAGTTAGTGCAGCTTATTGTCTTGTACGTAAAAATATTGAATTTACTTCTTCCCCTTTTCTTACCATGTTATCAGTGGTGACGTAAATTTATTATTATTCGAGTCAAATATGACGTTAGAATTGGAATCTAACATCGACAAGTGATACCGACTTACAAATAAATTCGTTATACTTTTTTATTTTTCGTAGACACTCTTCGTGACTGAAAAAGAAAAGTTTGTCACGTGAATAGAATTAAATCGAATTGTAGATATATTTCTCGTGTGGAGCGCAAAGTTAAATCATTCTGTTGTCTATTTTGGTCGCCTGACCAAAGATAGGTTACGTGCGCCCCATGCGAGGTTTGAAGATGAACAAATATTTCGATCTATATTTAAGATACTATATTTTTCATGGTAACGAAAAAACCGTCTTTATTTACGTTACAATCTGTTTATGTAAGTAATGGAAAAAACAAGATTTAAAATAAGTAATCATTATTTTTTTTTTGCGTACAGGTTAAACGTATAGGTTAGGTTCGCGACGGCTACTGACAGCAAAGAAAGATGCTCAAGATACTGTCGCTTCACGATTTCGACGGCCCCGCCTTCGACGACGTGGCCGCCGTCGGCTTGATCGAGGGCGTCGTCCATTATTGTACCTATGATGTGCTGCAGGACGAGATGCAACCTTTTGCCAAATACCTACGTGATTACCCTGAGGTTTCTGTCACACAGGAGATCCTTGCGACTCGTGAAACTGCGCGTATGATTAGTGCTGGCGAACTGTTCCTTCCCATTCACGACAGCATCTTTAAAAAGATTGCTAATGTATGGAGAGAAAGAGGATTGTCTGAAGCAATCCGCTTCGCTGCTGCTACAGATCCAAAACAAGTTACAAACGTTGTGCATTGGATTGCAACAAAGTATAGTATTTCAGTCTTTATTGCATTCTTAATTCTTCAGAGTAGATGTGAATCCATCAGATCTACTGAATCTGGTGTTTACTCTGGAGAGTTGATGCATTTTGATATTAAGAGAAAATATTTGATGATTTCAGACTAAATTCGATATTGGATTTGATGGACAGAGGAATATATCATAGAGATGTGTTGCCGACGTCTGGAAATGAATCTGTTGCTGACATTGTTGCTACACGAGATTGGCATACATCACTGGTAAGATTATTTAATATTGAAAAAATATATAAGCATTTCCAAAATACTTATAAGTATTTATGATAGGTAAGATGTTTGTCTTGGCATCCACACTGTGCTCGCCTGGCTGTGGCTATGAGAGACGATAGAATTCGTATTTTTTCGCAAGGTTTATTAGGCATACCAGTATTGAGACATAGTGCACAAAAGTCAGTCTGCTGCTTAAGTTGGAGACCTCATGCCGGCCGTGAATTAGCAGTGGCTTGTTACTCCGGAGTATTAATTTGGACAATAGAGTTGGGAGCAGCTAGTAATTTACTTAGTCATGCAATACTTTTGAAGCGAAGAAATCATGCGCCTGTTACAAGCGTAGCATGGCATCCACAAGTAGTATATTCTTTTATTTCTGTCGATATTCATTGAATGGAAATTATTATCCTCAGATACTGTTATAAGGTGTTTTTTTTTTCTAGGGTGACTTGTTAGCTTCTTGTTCACCAACGGATTTAAATATAATAATTTGGAATGTTTCTAAAGAGGAAGGAATTCCTCTAAAACGTATTGGTGGAAGTGGTATATGCTTTTCACGTTGGTCAATTTGTGGCTTACGATTACTCTCTGCTTCATGCAGTAAGATTTTCAGGTAATATCTTTAAATCTGTATACACACATCTTTTTTTTACAGTAAATACAATTAGACATGCTGTTAGAAAAAGCGAATATTTAATTTTAGAGTTTGGAATACTGGCGTTCCGACACCATGGCGTGCAGAAAGATGGACTGTACCTCATGGTCGTGTAGCAACTGCATGTTTTGGTCCTAATTTAACATTACTCTTTGCTACTACTGAAGATCCTTCTACGATATTTTCATTGCCACTGCAAGATAATATATTTGATGTTATAAAAGGAAATAATAACGATATAAAAATAGCTACGCGTCTAATTGATTTAACAAAAGTGAATTTTTCATCGGACGATAATGATGATTATATCACGGTGGGAGGTAGAATCGTTTCTATGGAATGGGATCCAACAGGAAAATATCTTGCTATTCTTTTTCAGGTTTGTGAACAAATATTTAGATTTAGCTGTACTTCTTTATGCATTTTTTGTTTATGAAATAAAATGGACATATGCTCAAACTTTAAATAGAAAAACAAATCAATATCTTATGTCAATTTGTTTCTTTAACAGGATAGTCCAGTTATTGCTCTGGTCAAAACTAACTTAAGTCATTTATCGCGAATAGTGGAAACACAAGCAAGCTGCCTTATTAAAGGATTTACTGGAGAAGTACCAAATTGCATTAACTTCTTTCAAAAATCTTCGTCATGGATTTGCTTAACAATAGCTTGGAGCAGCGGACGAGTACAGCATTTCCCAATTGTGGAAAGTGAATCCAAGGTTGATACTAACACACATTCCACATTATTGTCGCAAACCATGAGAACTAGTAGATTGTACAGTTTCGACTGTTACAGGCAATAATAAGTTATTATAAAAATATGAGTTTTGTACAATTTTTCTATCTTCATACACACGTATTTGTAATTGGTATAATAGTGGAAAAAAGGTTTAATAAATTTATCTGCAAAAAAATACTTATTAATACTACTTATTAATAACTGATTTTTTTTTCTATAAATTGATTATTAATTAACTACCCTTCTCAAGAAATTTTTTTAGATATATGTGCCTATACGTGTATATGTGGGCGGAGTCTATATAATTCTTGTTTGAGAGAAGTTTGTAAACCCATTTACTGCCTTCGGGAAAGAAAAAAGAAAAAAAATGGATACCCGTCGTTAGACTCTCTATAATAGACTGCGCTTGTAACGTATGGAGGAGCATAGGACACTTGTCTTCGGTGCCTAATTATACGAAGTCACATGCAGAGCGCGCGTCTCTATTTTTACGTCGCTTGACCGAATGCTAAACGGTCTACCGGCATGTTATGTATGTATGTCTTGCAGCCCACGCTATTTTCTGCGTGTAGACGTGAATGATTGAGCGTATCTCGAGTATCTACATTGGATCGATTTAATTTAAATAACTTTTTTTGTTTTACTATTTTTCTTTTTTTATGAAAAAAAAATGAGGACTAGTCAAACAACATCAAAATCGACGTCTTTTAGACGTCCTTGCAAAAATTTCCTTGCAAAAATCTAATCTTTTGCGATCCGCCGATAACAGTGCAGTCGCATAAGAGCAACAGTCTTTATATAAATACTATCACTGCATGCAGTTATATATTGATAGATATACGTAAAAACTAATAATAAAACTTTAATAGCTACTTTTATTGTACATTGGCGTATTCATGGTAAAAAAATATGCAGCTCAGTTGACAGCAACATTGAGAAAAATTTTTACTTGAAAATGAACGAAGATTCATATCAATCAGAATTCTGTTTATCTCAATTATAAGAATTGTAATAGATTTAATCAGAAGATTCTGTGATTAATCATTTCAATTCCAATTAATGCAACTAGTCCCTTGTGTGCATTTGTTTCAATCAGATGATGCAATAGAGTAAAATATATGCGAATCGTAAAGTGTTAAAACAATGTTTAAAGTGTTAATACAATGTTCCGACTTTAGACTTTCATTGCCCGAGTAATTTCACATAAATTAGCCTGTTCTTAAATCATGAAGCTTTCCCATTCTAAGTGGAAAATAACTATTGTACCATTAACGTGTTACAAGTCATTGATATCGTATACATGGGCTTAACGCGTATTTTCGTGCATGTTTATTCATTCCTTTCAGTCCCGATAAGATCATTTCTCGGAGATTACGCGTACAGGGTGGACGGCCGTTTTTGTGTGAAGCGCGATTAAAACGCGCCCGGGACGATTTTTCTCTTCTTTTTCCACTCGTTCCGCTGTTATTGCATCCGTATGGGGGATGAGAACATGATCAGTGTCCTTTTTACGGTATATTTATTTTGAGGGCGGTCTCTCTTTCTCCTTGTCTCTCTTTCTCCTCTCTTTTTTTCTTTTTCTCTCTTTCAGAACCGCGTACGCACATGCGGCGACTATGGTACGAGCGAAGCTGACAGGTGCCTGAGCAAAAAAGCCAGGACCGCGAGCGGTCGTAGTGTGCATATAATGTAAGCACAGAGGGCTGGCAGACCACATGTGCCACTCTATCACTTATCTACCCGTAATACAGCGTACCAATTCGTCCAGAGAGATGCACCAGGACGTGCACGTATGTACGCCAATGATGCATCGCGAGCTCGTAATTTTCCGCGTGAGGAAGAAACGCCGAGATGAACGGAGCTCCGAAGATCCCGTCCATAAGTACTATACACATATGGAAATAGAAATAGAGACAAAATAACATATTATAACACAGACAAGTGTGAAAGTTGATGGAAAGTATAAAACGAAGATGTTCCATCTGGTTCTACATCAAAACCAAATTTCTTTCTCTTAGAATCTTACAATTAATTATAGCTTTGACCATATAAGTTTGAAACACCGTCGAATTATTACATTTTCTTGAAAAATAAAAGCTAATATAAAGCTAAATAAATAAATTGTTATAAAAATAATCATTTTTTTAAATAACGTTTTTTATTTATTTTTTCAATATACATATAACTGGGATTTTTAGTTTGTTTTTCATTAGATATACACTGTTGGATATCAAAAAATAACTAATCCAACCCTTTGAGAGTTAAAAAAAACAATATTTTGTTATTTTTAACTTCCATGCAATAGTTATTAAAATGTAAACCGATCCATTTCTGTGATTCAAAACTTCAAAGTAAACAACGTCTACTATTAATGTTTGCATTTGTAAATATAAATAACATTTGATTTAAATTTGATACATTTTCTTGAGTTAAATTCAACTCCATTATTTTAATTAAATTAACAAAATATTGCATGAGAATTTATAATAGAAATATAGTAATTAAAAATAATTCAATTTGGGTATAATTTAATAAATCCAACTAAATGTTATAATATTATAATTTGACATTATTAATTTACCATAGAACATTTACAGTAATTTGTGCGGGCGCTTTAAACTTAAAAGGGCTATAAAATTTCACACTTACAATTAGCTCGAGTGTCACCGACTGCTTAATACGGAGAGGTCACCGCCCCGTGTGTCATAAAAACGCGACTTCTTTCGGGGATGTTTTCTTAAGGACAGGATTCAGCACCTCGAACGCAAAGAAGAAACAACAGGGCGATCTCGGAGAGACGATTTTTAGTCTTCGACGATTCTTCAAGGCCCGATGTGCCGGCGAGAATCGTAATGAATCGCGACAATTGCAACGAGGTGAGAAGATAGCGGACAAGGGTGGTCTAGCTGTAAGATAACAGTGCGAGGAGTGAACGACTTGTCCTCATGTGGCGAGCCCATGGAAGCATGTTGTTAATAAGTGACGCGTGTGTGGCAGCTGGTCTTACATTTTTTTGCCTCGCACCCGATTCTTAGGGGCTCGAGCGACGAAAGATCGTCTCGAGCGCTTCTCCCTCTTCCATTCTTTCCCTTCATTTCCCTTTCGCTCGTTGTGTCCTCCTCTGTTCTTCTCCTCCATCTTTCCCTCTCACTTATACAAACTGTCTTAGATACTTTTTCAAACAATTTTCGACACGATGCATCATGTGTATCAATTTAACCCTAGCAACGCATCGTCGAAAATTAGTGTGACCGTTTATTTTAATTGTAATTGATATTCGCAGATTTAGTGAACCCGATCATTTTCTCAATTACACGTCAAAAATTGTGAAATATTATTTATAAATTATAACAAACATTTTTTGTAACTGTATATATATATATATATATACATATATATATCATTTTAAATTATATAATTTTATTCCTCGGATTTTGATGTTTGAAATAAAAAAAATTGTTTAATTACGTTAACTTCAAGCAAAAATACGTCAATTTAAAGTTTTATTGGATGGACTATAGACATTTTGTTCAAAACTCGTGGTTTTCTATATATAAAAATGATCAAATTTACAGAAACTTTTTAAAAAGATATAATAAAAATAGAAACGTTAAACTTTAAAACCCTTTTTTTAATTTAAATTTCGTTCATTTTTAATGAAGTTACAACTGTATGAATTTATAAAGATTCGTAGCCAACAATATAAATAGAGAATATAATCAAGAATAGATTATCGCCCAAAGTACCATCCAATATAAATCCAGATATAAAATGATAAACGATAAACACCGATAAAAAAAATCATATAGTAAGTGTGGTCGGTATAGTTAGTAATACATATTTATTAAAAACAAAAAATGAAAGTAGGCGATAGATATGATTGTAACAGTGAGAGATAACAATGAACAACGGCCATCTTCACATTAAACAACGCGTAAAATTACAAATAGAAATTACAAATAAAATAAGCGTTTAATATGACATAATAAAGAACCAAATTATTTTCAGATCTGTATTCAATTAAATTTTTAGACGCTTCAGCAAAAACTATTCTTTCAATATATGTAGAATAAAGAAAATAAACTTAAAATTATGAATGTACACGAGTTTCTGTTTATAGAGGTACGGTATAAATGTATACCATTTTTTATATTAGTGAATAAACATTTACACATAATTTAGAGATTGAGTTCTATTAATAAACTTCAGTGCTTACGCTTTTACTCTTTTACTCTCTAATCTCTTATTCTTTTATTCTTTTGTTTATCCATGAAAAAGATTGATTATTACATACAGTTTAACCAAAGATGAAATAGAGTATTTAAAATATGAGAAGTATAGCCCTTAGTATTTAAATTAAAATATAAAATAAAAATCGCGATGGATTCATTACGATTCTTGAGGAGGATCGTGATCACAATTTTGTAAATCGCACATCTCTAGTCACAGAAGCGAAATCATGAATGATTCGCGCATGGAAGGATCGTCGCTGCGAGGTCGCCGAACGCGCGTATTTACGCGCCTCGGCAGATGTTCGGTCGCCACCCTCGGAGGGTCCCCGCGAAGATGGAAAGCCGCGTACCCCCGCGACAAGTGTAGCGGCGGTTGCGGCCGTGTACCGCGAAGGGGTTACGGGAGGGGGGGGTCGGCTACGCGATGCAGCATCATGCAGCCACGCGAGTGGGCGGCGCGACGTTCCCTTCTCGCACCCTTCTGCCCTACGTTTTCCAAGAAGAGGAGCATCTCGAAGGGCTACGTACTTCATTAGAGGAGGAGAAGGAGGAGGAGGTGGGAGATCCCTTGATCCTCTCTTTCGGTTCTTCGAGAGATTTCCTCCGACGGAGGAAAGAATCGTCTTCGAAGCTGATAGTCTTCAACGAGACGTGTTAACGGATGGTGCGAAAGCACCAGAATCCCCTGATATATATATCCCGCTTTATCGGTTCCGCGAGAAGAAACCGGTGTTGTTCTTGTTTCTTGCGATCGTTATCGAGCGCGTGCCACGCGAGGAAGACAGATAAACATAAAGTGAGGGAGGGAGATTGGGAGTGAAAGAGAGAAGGACAGAGAAAGAGGGAGAGAGAAAAAGAGAGAGCTGTCGAGCGGAAAAGACCGGCGCGATAAGCAGCCCGTCGATCATCGTGTACATGTTGATACGTTGATATCGAAGTAAGCTGCTCCTCTGACGTTATTCTTAAATTTTACACTATCTCCGACTTCTAGTAGACTCCCGGAGGAAAGTGAGGCGCGATCGGACGTCTTCCTGTTTGAGAGGCGAAGTTTAACGCGTGCGATTTAATGAGACGCGTAGGATTAATTAGTGCGAAAGACCTGGCGATGATTATGACATGTTTTTTAATGGAAGGAAAGATGTCTCGTTGTTGTGCTTTTGTACGATCGCGCCTCATTTCCCTCTGATGACATTTCCCATCGGATTAGAGGGTGGTCCGCCTCGGAGAAGATTGACTCTCTAAAGATCACGATTAAGACACTAACAGATGAGACATTATTTCTACTTGTGCGATTGACCGACAGTGAATCGAATAAGGCCTGGTAAGCCCTATTTTTGCTAATGCAACTTGAATCTTTGTTTAATTTATTGTTTATCTCTTTCTAATTTTAGAACTAGGGATACGTCAAAGTCTCATTACAAATTACTTTGAACAATTTGATTGTTTAATCGGAAAAAAGAATTGAACGATCAAAGAGTGATTCAAAACATTACGTGCGTTGACTGTATCCGGTGTATCCTGGAAGAAGATAAAAAGTAAATTGAACCGAGATTAAAGTTAATCTAAAATAATAAGAATGGACATTTTTGTCGGTCATAATCGTGAGAGATGTTTATCACAATGATAGAGACAATCGTAATGATTTTAGAGCTGCGATATAACACTGCACGCGCGTAAATATACTTAAAGTTCCACATTTGATTGTATAAAAAAGCTGTAAACCGTAAGAAATTAACCAATTATATTCGAATATAGAGAAAAATAACTTCAATTTCTTATACGGCTTCAATTACTTACAATCTTAAAACAAAGTTGTGGGCCTAGACTTATGGATTTAGCTAAAGTATATTTTATCTACGCGCAGAGGTTTATTCTTAAGTTCTTTTCCCCATTTATATATAAGTGACATTTATAGAAATTTAATATTGCAAGGAGGTGATTTATTTTGTGTGTGTATTCATATTCAATATTCAAAATAATAAATAATTACTCAATTGACACCAACTATAGAAGTATAACATCAATGTTATATAATTCTGCATTCAACAATATAAATGTATGTAATATAACATTGTTGAGTGCGAAATTGTGTAACATTGATGTCACGTCACTTTCCGTTTGTGTCGACTGGATATAATTACACTTATTATATCTTTCAAAATTAAAATAGATTTCTGTACGTATAACTACCGACACACAATAAATCACAATCGGATATACGTTTTTCGCTTCGATCAATTTCTGACTATTAAATCACGGATTCATCGGAAATTATATAAACGCGCTCATGATTGATTATCAAGTTAGATCGTGACGCGCGGAAAGAGCCGTGTGACTTCGTAAGAGTTTGCTTCGCAAAAGTGAGTCGGATGAATCTTTGGCAAGATCCGAGAGGATCTTCCCAAGAGGAGAACCGAGAGTAATGGGAAACTCGACTTGGAACCGCTCGACAATCCGCCAACGTTGCGAATATCGTAGCGTAGTTATAAGTTTGCTCCATTATCATCGTATTCGTCGATGTTCCCAGAGACTCATCACCGTCACGCCGCGTTATCTCGCGTTTTACGCGGTGACGAGGAGCCCCGCGATAATGGTCGGTCGGGCGCAAAGTGCACGGTGTCGGATAAAGCGTTGAAAAGCGGCCCTCGTGGCTTTCTTAATCCACGCCGTACGTCGCACGACGTTACAAAATCCGGCGGTTTCGCAATTCCGTCGAGCGTGTGCCGCAATTCACTAACGCCACATATCGCTATGATTGACGGCAGGCTGCCGGCGGCGACGAGCTCGGATCGACGAGGACGACGACGACGACGACGACAACGACGGAGGAAGAGGAGGAGGAAGCGGAGGAGATGCACCTCGAGGATTATCACGGCGAGCGGAGCGAGGAGGACGACGTGCGACTCCCCGTTCTGGAGCAAGACGACTTCGTCGACGACGGTTCCCTGCCCGATCTGATGTCCATGGCGATGACCGGCATAGACGTTGACGTCGTCCAACCGTACTGCTGGACGACCTCGCAAATGACGGATAACAGCGTGCTCTTCTCTCCGCTGGAAATCGGCACGGATCCGCGGGATTATCTCGACTGGGATCAGGTACCCGTTGTCTTTCAGTATCCTACCAACGGCAGTGGATCGCCGGCTGGTAGCACCTGTAGCGAGGCGACCACGCCGACTTGGAGCAACGTAGTGACAGCGACGACGACAGCGACGACGACGATAGATCATGCTGAGGATAAGTCATCGGACTGTCGGAAGTTACCGTCGATGGGCTCAGCCTTCTCCTTCTCGCGCAATTTCAACAACACGATTTTTCCGGAATACGGAGCAGAATCGCAGGGCGAGTATCAGGATTATCCCGACTGCCAAGAGGACATGGTGTCACTGTTGATGAGCATTCAAAACGACGTTACGGTTCAGAACTACAGCCCCTCGATCGCCGACGAGTTTGACCTCAGTCTGATCAGGGGTGACCCAACGTCGTTGCTGAGCAACGTGGATTCGCCGTCGTCATCATCGACGACTTGTCTCGCGGGCGATGAGCAGCAGGAATCATTCCAGAATTTTAATCCGCCGTATTACGCGGTTGGACATCTCGTTTCCTCTCAACAACAGTCGACAACGATCAACCTCGACGGTGAGCTCGTTGGCGCGATGGACGGTTTTGGTAATCAGGTGATATTGCCGCGAAATGAGGGCTTGTTGCTCGGGAATAATCGACGGGTCACCGGGTCGAAAGTCGCTGAAACCGAGAAGAATGACAAATCTTATGGTAAGTTCAGTGAATCGCCTTTATCATTTACTTTAGGGAAATCTAGTCTTTCACGATCTCGTTTCGTCAGGATCTATCCGTGATTTCTAGCAAATTAATAAAGAGGTCGATATATTTTTATTTTTATACAGAAAGAATGATTTATTCCAGTATCACAAATTCAGGTATTCTCTGAAATTTTTGAAGTGGAATCGAACTTGAAAGAGAAATCTCACACACTTTTAAAAAAATTAACGATTGCATCACTCTTTTTTAGCACTGATTCAATTGTCACTTTTTGAGACACTTTTTGTACTCTTTAGAATTAAATTCTACTTCAAAGATTTCAGAGAGTAGGCAAATACATATAAATATAGAAATAATTTGATTGACAATCAATAATTATTATAAATATGTTCAGAAGTTGCTAAAATGTTAAAACTTCCTGCAGTGCTTATCATACATGTTTAAATTTTGTACATAATTATTTCGATAGTCAAATTATTTTCAGATCTGTATCGACCTAAATTTTGAGATATGACGTTTCAGCAAAATGTTCTTTCCGTGTGTGCTCCAAATGCATCTTTGCAAAATTAATGACTTCCCAGATAACACCAAGTCCAAAATCGGGACATTCTCGACAAGTAGAACACAGAAGTCATAATAATATCATAAGAACATCATCATGATTATATTTATCACTTATATAAGTTCATTTTTAAGTGAACAAATAACGTCATGATGACGTCCTATGATTACAACTTAACTGTATGATTCTTCCCGGGCAAGACGTCTTAAAGACATTTTTGCGAGAACCATTTAAATGATGTCTTAAAGACATCTTATGTTATATATAATATGGATTTTAGATTTTGCGTTGTCTAGTTTTCAATATTTTTAGCATCATCAGACTTACGTACTAAACGCAACGATCCGAATACATGAGGCAATTCTTCGGGCACACGCAATTTCTGCTCCAGTTGCGCGTATTTACGTTTCGCGTGCGTACGTCACGTTGCAGATTGCGCGAGACCAGTGGATGATAGCCTCACGTTGGCTTATCAGTGCCGTTGGATCGACTGCGGCTGTGCATTTACGGAGCAAGAGGGTCTGGTGCGACACATCGAGAGGCGGCACGTGGAGTCGTCCTCGATGAATGCGCACGGCCATGGCAGACGGATTCAACGAGACCGGGATAAGGAGCGAGACGGCAAGGAGGCGGGAGACGGCTTTCTCGGGATGGCCACGACGGCGACGACGACGGGCCGCGAAGACGAGTTTGCCTGCCTGTGGCAAGGATGTCCGCGCGCTCGACCGTTCAACGCGAGATACAAATTGCTCATTCATATGCGGGTACACACGCAGGAGAAGCCGAATAAATGTCCGGTTAGTGTTTCTCGTCTTGTTATTTCCTCTCGGCGATTTTTAACTTTAGAGTGACTTTTGTGGCATCCCTCTTATACTACTATTCTTAAGAATATTCAATATTTTCAATTTGTAAAGATTTTTAAAAGAATACTTCAAATTTTATAGATGTACAAGTTTTATATTTTACAAATACGTTATAGGTTTTCTTAGAATTTATAAAATAAAAAGTCTTAACATACATACCTATATAATATTTCCAAATTTATATGAAGAATTTAAAAAGTACATATACATAAATAATAGACTTTTTCATTTCTAAAAAATTTCAATTTGTATAAAAAATCTAAAAAATGTTTTAAATAGTTATAAAATTATACAAAAATTTTTTAATTTATATAAAAATTTTAAAAATTACATAAGTACTATTGTTTTTTATTATCACAAATTTCATTTTTTTTAATTGTTTGTCAGCAAGATGTTGATTTCTTGTTGGTTCTTATTTCAGTTTGTTGGCTGTAAAAAGGCCTTCAGTCGTTTGGAAAACTTGAAGATACACCAGAGATCGCACACGGGCGAAAGGCCTTACGCTTGTCAACACAATGGATGCTCAAAGGCATTTAGCAATAGTAGCGATCGGGCCAAGCATCAGAGAACGCATTATGATAGAGTATAATACCTTTCTTACTTTTCACGCATTTGATAAACGGACAAATTGCAATTTAAGTTTCTTCTCTAAAATTTCTCATAGGTAGTTAATTGTTGATTTGATACTCGGTAAGCTGTACGTATCGATATAAATTGTTGTGGCACGTATTACGGCTTATATTCTCTCTAGGAAAATTAATTAACATAAACTCTATAGTAGGTATAATTATAAATATTTTATAATAAGGTAACTGTACCGAATATAATATATACTACCGTTAGAAAGTTCAAGACCAAAAGTTTTAGAAACTTAATTTTGTGTTCTTTTTATTTAAAATATATGCAAGTCCGATTTTATTTTTCATTTGATAATGACCTTAAATATTCGTCCAAACTTTGTTGAAACTACATATCACAAAAAGAAGCAGATAAAACTCTAAAGAACGGCCGCCGCAATCACTCGATCTAAATCCTATAGAGCTATTGTAGGATGATTTTGATCAAATAAGAACGATGAGAATGTTCTACTGAAAATTCTTTGTGGGAAATCTTACGGACGGAGTGGAAAAATATACACAATCAAACAACAAAAAATCTCATAGACCGAATACCTAGAATTTGTATAAAGGTTATAAAAAATGTACAGGTGGATTTGACTAGGAAAATGTTTAGTTCTTTTTTGTAATATAAGGCCAATAGCATTAATTATTGTTAATATTTTCAATTTATTTGAAAATAAAATATTATTACGTAACTATTTAACGTGTATTCGTTTTATAATTTCATCATAATTATGTATTTTAAGATTATATCATATTGGTCCTAAACTTTCTGATGGTATTGTATATATAAGCGTCGCAATTTTTGTTGAGTCCAATATTGAAAACTGGTCAGATTCAAAATAGGAAACATTTCTGAATATTAATTGAAAATAACCTAGGAAAGCTGATGTTATTTGTCGTCATTTTTCACGTTAAATAATGTCTTTATCGTTATTTTGCTAGAAGAACATCCAGTTTATTTGCTGGAATGAGACATTTATAATATTTAGGTATATGAAGAATTATTATGTTAAGCTTTATAGTATAAGTTTTGTATTTTTGTTGATTTAATGATCTTTTTTGACAGAAAAATGATTTTGATAATGACGTTAATTTGTTCTTCTTCTAGAAACCATACGCCTGCCAAGTGAGCGGCTGCGGCAAACGGTACACGGATCCGTCGAGTCTTAGGAAACATTTGAAGAATCACACGGAGAATTCGAGTACGTTATCCAATCTATTATCGTCGGATAAGGTACCAACGAGTAACGTGACGATAGGACACAAATTAAACTCGACAATTCCTCATCGAAGAAGTCAAAATGCGTGCATCCTCGACGTGGAAACGGATCATTCGTTGTACAAGTTATCTAAAACTTACGTCAAAGAGGAGAACACGTTGCCGGATAATACATGCCAACTGAATAGAATCTCCTTGAATTTCGACAGCAATCAGCAGGAATACGTGCCGATCGAATCGGTTCGTCATCTTCTGATCAACGACATCAATAATGTACAGAACGAGAATACAGGTAATCTATGTATTCAATCGATTTAATCGCTAGTGCTGTAAATTTTAATGCCCAATTCGCAATCATCGATTTCCAACGTGTAGTGTGACATGAGCTTGAGTTATTGTCCGATTTTATTAAAGAATGATGTATTTAACGATCAGTGTCGAGTATAGTAGATACGTTAAAAGATTCAAAGCTTTCCTTTGCATTTGAAAGGGCCGAAAATATCATAAGAAACGACTGCAAAAAAAGTCTAAGATGTTTATAAACAAAAAACAGAATGAAACTACAAATACCGTTGCAGATTGATAATCTACCGGACTGCGATAAGACATGAAAAATATGTCGAAAGTTATGTTATCCACGCTTTTATCAAAGACTATATTTATTAAAATTTTATAATTATAGAATGTTAATGATTTTAATAAATAAATATCAATTAAGATCATTCTATTAACTTATACCTTATTTCTTTATTTTCTAGACTTTATGGTACATTAATTGTTATATTATCTTTTCGGTTGACATTGACAGTAATCACTCTTTCATCATCATGACTATACTGTATGGTTTTAATTCTCTCAACATGATTTATATTTTCAGTCAGCATTTTCGATGAAAATCTGATCAAAATTCAATAAAAGACATTTGTTATTTATTTTGTTTGCTTACATTACAGTTTTTACATATCACGTAATAGTTCCGTAGTTAAGATATAGCATGACCTTTAACTTTTATTGCCAATAGGGTAAGACCTTGTTTTTCCGTTCATGAGTATTATTCCAGTTACTCTTTGCAAAAATAGTACTTACAAAATAGATCGAGTTAGTCATGGAACTATTTAATAAATTAGAATCACAATAATTAAAAAGACTATTTTTAGAAATCTTTATATTATTTATATTATTTAAGCATCTTCCGCAAGTACGAAATGCAAGATGCTAAATATTCATTTATGACGTTTGTTGTAAATTATCATTTTTTATTTTAAAAATCCTTTAAATTTGTATAATGTTGGTGACCAACGAAGGTAACACAATGCAGATAAAAGAATTTTTAGTGAAAAAAAATGTTCTTAATATTTTGCCAAGACTATCTCTAGCAATACCGTGGTAAAAATTCGTCAGAGAATTTTTTAGATTTTCATACGATTTTGATACGTTTCTTGGAAGTACTCAGAAAATTTATATGTATACCTTTTCTCTAGAATTTTTCATATACGAGAAAAATATTTGGTTAAAAGTGAACGAATCAGAATAGAAGATTATATATCTAATCAAAATTATCTTAGCTAGAATTTTAGTAGATTTGGCTAATCAGAAAATTTTCCTGTATTTTCAAGTAGAATTCTAATTAATCCAACCATTTTTCTCAATGTGTAAATTTTAAAATATTAAAAAAATTTTTGGAACTTAAATCATTCTATAGCTTCTGAAAAAAATTTATACAAAAAATCTGAAAAAGTATTTTTAAATGTCTTTTTTATAAATTTGAAGTATGACAAATTCTTAAAAATTTTTTGGGATATTCGAGAATATTTTTCATTAGGGTAGGGTATAATTTCGCAGATTCTGAACCTGCGTTTTATGCTTGCGTACGTGCGTGCGTGCATCTCGCGGGCGCGTGCTGGCTTTTTTTTGACTTTTCTGATGCGGTTCGCGCATCGTGCCGATGACAGTGTCGTTCCCGGTCGTCTATAGCTTGATCTCAGAGGAGGTTCACTCCTTTATGCCTTTACCCCATACAGAGTCTTAAAATAATATTCCTTACTTTTTTGAGGGGGGAAGGCATACGCCGCGTACGACGCGACGAGAACGCGCGGACGCGTACGCGTGACAAAACACATGACAAAACTCTGTTTTGTCACGCGCCACGTGCCATGCACCCGTGCTATTTCCAAAGAAGCCCTCGCGTAATTTCGTGAAAGTATATAAAAACGCGCGCGCGAGATCAAATGGGTGACAGTAAGAGTGAGTAAAAGAAAGAAAGAATGAGAGCAAAGCACCGGCCATATTTAGCAAAATGTTTATTCTGCAAGTTATTCCTCTAGATCTAAAAGTATGATCCAATCGTTGCAAAGCTGCTTTTTCTGCTGAACGCAACCTTTTATCATCGAGTTGCTCGTTACAGGATTCTGCGTGACTGCAGAGGACGTGCCGGATTTTCATGAATTAGGCGTCGACACCGAGCGACAGTTCCACGAGTTGAGCATCTTAAACGAAGCTATCTTCATCGATGGATGAGCCTTTCAGTTCAGCTAAAGAATCCTTTCTCTGACGAAGGTGAAACAGGGCGTGATGCGTCGGTGAATGAATGGATGTAATTAATAAAATAATAAGACATGATTGATTCGATTAACCTCGCATCTTATTGGTTCGATTAACCCTTTGAAACTAACGGCAGATTTATTGAATAACTCACTCAGAGAGTACGGTCAAAGTCTCACTATAAATACTTTAAAGCATTTGATTGATCAATCAGAAGAAAGAATTGTAAGAATTGACCAATCAAATAATGCTTCAAAGTATTATTTGTACACTGAAAAAAATGCTAAATTTTAATACATATTTATTTGAACAGTTCTTACTTATAGTAAATTTTTACTTAGTAGTTTATTATTCAATACATATTAAGATTTAATAATTTTTTTCAACGTAACATATTATGTTGACCGTATCCTCAATTATAAATCTGTTTGCCATAAATAACAAACACTTTACTTTTTTTATATTACATTTACACACAAATTTGGATTATTCTTTTCTATTAAAATGTATTTACTATTCTCTTTCTCATTCTTTCTTATACAAACTTCAGAGAAATTTAATACTGTAAGTATTAAAATTGCTCAGTGATTAATTATTTATTTTAAATATTAAAATAACTTACTTTTAATATTTCAGATAAGTAATTGATCATTAACCAATTTAATATTTATAGTATTAACTTTCTACAAAGAGACGTTACTTTGGTTCTTTAAAATTAATCAGTGCCTTTTATTTTTAATATAAATTAAATGGTTCTCTTATAGAAATAATTTTGTTACAGATTCTGGCGTTAGCTCAGAGGGTTAAGAATCACGTTTTCGAATAGTTCAGACACAGTTATTTTACTTCATAGCTATGTAATTAATCGCTAATCTCGAGAATAGCGATTAAACTTCAATTTTAAAAAGAAATAATTATGTTGCTTCTTATATAATAGACGTGTTTTTTCTTAGGAGAAAAGGAAGCGTGGATGATTCGCCGATTAACGACGCGTTTATCCTGTCGCTGCGATCTCATTGTTTCGTTTCTCTCTTTCTACGATCAATTTTATACTCATTCGTTGTACTTGATAAATCGTATATATTTTTGTACATAGGCACTAATGTATATTATAGGTGAACTAAATATATCATTTATTTCGAACAAGTTTATGCATCACCACACCTTCCACACATACGTGGCTCGATCCTACCATTTTTTAATTCTCTGGATTTTCGTCTTCGCAGGCGCTTGGCCTATCATCCTTCTTCGTCAAATGCCGACAAATCAATTTGGGGAAGTTACTTAGCGCCTCATCTTGATTTTCCTTCGAGTATACCTGTACATACGATAATTGTAATGATGTTGGATAACCATATTTAAAATCGTATATTAAGAGAAAAGCGTTTGATATTTATGACTCTAATTGCATGGTAAAATAATTACGATTAGAATTTTTTTAAATGCTAGTAGTTTACTGGTAGATTGGCAGCAAATTCAATCAGATTCTCACAATCATCTATAGCCTGTGTCCGCATTAATTTCAGAATTTGTCAACAAAGTCTGCTGATATACAGTGGATTGGTAAGAAAAAACTATAAAGCTGCAAATCTTGTTCAGTTTCTACCGCCAATTTAATGGCAAAGTATGTCAACAGACTTTGTCCTATTATCTGGCGGTAGTTTACACATTGTCAGATATTACAAATATTATTAGTTACTCTGTACGAAATTTGTTACTTTTCTACCATCAAAAATTTGTAGCACACTCTGTTCAAAATGTCTCTGCAGACTTGGTTATCTGAGTTAATAGTCATTTTTGTTAAAATGTTAGTAATAATAATTATATAATTCGAGAGTCTTCTTTAATTGATTTGTTGAATAATTATATAATTCTATTAAAAAATACAGATATATGTATGAATAAAAAATATATATATACATATATTACTCTGGCACCAAAAATGACTATAAATTGTAATTAAATTATAGCAATTGTAACTTAATTTTTTCTCAGCATGCCAATTTATAATTAATCATTGTGGATTAAGACAATTCTAACGCTTACCCCGTTGATCACTATCGTCGGCACGAATCTCAAAGGTGATTGCATGGCATCCGTTTTGTCACCGTTCGCCGCAAGCAAATCGTCTGCCAGCGGGCTCGCGATGCAATCGTCGATCAACTTTCGCGTTTTTGTAGTAATAAATTCGACTTCTTCAGTACACTAAAATTTATTCGTCGCGTTATTATAGTTTATGTTGAAATATTTTATCGTTATTATCCTCAGATGAATGTATTTATCAGCGAAAAATTTCCGCACTCGTTTTACGTACGTGACACAACATGAAAAGATAATGAAACGAGTCAGCAATTATGTTATCTAATATATGTCAATAGATATCAAATGCGACGTGTATTATCGAAAATTAACGATCATCTGTGGAAATCAGTTTGAGAAATTGAAATCACTTTTCCTTCACGTTTCATGTTTAATAGTCTGATTTTCCATGTAATGTGAAAGAAATTATGCCCAAACAAAAACTCCAATTATAATTTAAACTCATTTAAAACATTGAAATGTCAAGAACAATTAAAATGATGACATGATAACATCATTTTGACGGTAAAATATATTGTGAATGATCAAAAAGTAACTTAATCCTTTGTAAATCTCAAAGGGTTTAATAATTGCTTTTGATGCCATGATAATTTTATTGTTTGTTTTTCAAAAGTATCTTTTGAAAAAATAACGATGTTATTTCGTTTTAATTATAATTTCTATCAATTATTCTTACAGAAATCCAATTTAATACTGAAAGATACAGTGACTATTTACTTACTAAATAAGTAGTTAATCACTGTATATACTTTTCATTAAATTTCTGTGAGAATAAGTACATCTCGATGATATTTTGTCCAACGATAAAACATCTTTTATCTCAATCTTCAAAAGTGCGCAGTGTTTATTTTTTCATTAAACGAATGCACCCTTGAGTGACGTTTTGTCAAATGCGTTGCACTCTGCGTGATCGCGGCACGCTATCGCGCGAATTCAACGAGAAAGTATGCCGAAAGGTCGGCGTTACGAGTTAAATGTCGACTCTTACTCATCGATGCAAGTCGTACGGAAATTAATTAGACGTTACGTTCGATAAAAGCATGTTTGTGGGGACAATCATACAGTATCGGCTAATCGTGGCTAGGAAATTATACGCAAAGGTGAAGCTACCTGTTGAACAGCAGTGACCGGGTTCCTACCCCCCCCTGAAGCGAACATTGCACAACCGATCAGATTGATCATCAGTCGCTGATGATTCTCGGCTGCCTCGGAGGACTGTATGGCGTGAATCCCACATGCCTGAGCCTTATTCCCAAGACATTCGTTAGGCCCATGTTGACAGGAGAACTGCCATGGACCGGTTTCGCTTTCGCGATGGCGCTACAGACACATATGTCATTAATTTGCATTTTAATCGTTTAAAACGACAACGTTTTCCTTGTGGCCGACGTGGATGAGAATACCGAAGACTATAGCGAGGGGAATCATTTTGCGTTTTCAAGGCCACATGGATTCAAGCGGATCCCTTGTGTGTTGATCCAATTCATTAATTCCTCTCGAGAAGAATATTTAATAGAAAAGCCAGTAAATAAATATGTAAATATAAAAATTAAGAAACTCTCTCTATGTTAATTAACCGTCCGTAGCTGACGATGGGTTCATTGAACCCACTCAATTACATTCTTTATATTACATCTAAAAATTTAATTACTTCATTAAATTATTCAATAATTTATTAAATTATTGTTATTAAAATAAATTTATTATTAGTATTTATTATTTTTTATACAAATTTTACCTTTACAAAAATTTAATATTACAAAATAGTGTGAGTAATTGATACTGTTATTCTATACTTTTAATACTCAAACTAATTATAAATAATTTTAAGTATTAAAATAGGCCAATATTAAATTAGATTTCTATAAGAGTATCAATACGTTTATTTTAAAATTAATTAGTGTTTAACTAAAAAGTCGCAAATTAAATAAGTGTTACTGACTTAGCGTCAGTAATTACTTCAATCAAATATCTAATTCAATACCGAAACTTTTTTTTACAAAAAATATACGCGAACATAGGAGACCTACTCAGCTGTTCGAAGTAGAAAAAAGAACAAAACATAAAAACAGGTACAAAACAAACAATTAAATCGATAGACAACGTTACTGATAACACGACAATTATAACGACATTTTTAGATAGCATTTAATTTAACACTATTATCATTAAATAGTTTGATATTGCAATCAAGTACAATATTGCACATCATGCTGTAATTCGTTATTAAGAAAAATTAATTACAACCGTTGTATCGCAAGATACATATAGGCAAGAGAACAAAACTGAAAAGGATTCATTTTAAACCTCGCGTTTATTTTAAATTTTTTATTCGAAATTTTCTCAAACGATCGAAAACAAATAGTTTTTCTCTGAGAGTGAGATCAGACAGTTTTGATCACAAGAGTAACACGCTTATTCATCCACCGGCTTTTGACACATACAATCCGCTTGTAATCTAACTAACGCTGCAAATAAAGACTTATACTCGTGCCTAAATATATTTCGTTAATACCGACCATAGTTCATCTAAGATCACAACTAAATCCGATCTCTTTAAATCCCAAAGAATTAAAAAAAAACAGCAATAATATTCATTTTTAATATCCAAAATAAATAATAAGTAAAAACAAATAAAATAAATAATAGATATAAGTAACTAATGTTTTGATATCAGCTTCGGAAGGTTAACAGATTATAGATATGTATATATTATAAAAAATGTTATACATTATATAACAAAAATAAATAAATAAATGTGAAAACAAAACAGGAATACAAAGTATTTAAATAAATAATAGATATAAGTAACTAATGTTTTGATATCAGCTTCGGAAGGTTAACAGATTATAGATATGTATATATTATAAAAAATGTTATACATTATATAACAAAAATAAATAAATAAATGTGAAAACAAAACAGGAATACAAAGTATTTTATCTTTTCACGTGATTATCTATGCCGATAAGATGCCAATCGCCTCACGCTATCGCCTTATTTATCATCTCTTGTAAAAATAAAAATTGAAGAGCAAATCGATTATAAGTATAAAGTAACAGGACATAAATGAAGCTTTTAGGAGGCGAAAATTGTGAATATATGTGTGAGACAAAAAATATATAAACGCTCTCTTCTTTTACCTTTCATTATCTTAATTTTGCCTCCAGAAGCTTCCATTATTGACTTTTGTGTTAGTCTCCTCTTACATTCAACCTTCACTTCAATTTTTATTTTCACCATCACGGCCTCATCTCGTCGAAACGATAGAAAATCGTAGAGAAAGAGAGAAATAATTATATGAAATTATATTGTACTTACCGTAGCTTTCCCATAAGGAATCAATGTGACGTTAATATGACGTCTAAATTCTAGATACCATGGCACGAGTTGACGTGTTATCCATCGCATGCTATCACTGCATAATGATTCATAGTAAACGTCCACGTTGACAACATGTATTTTTGATTCATCATCTGCCAACTGCGCATTGGACTTAAACAAATTTATAAAATTATTATGATGTACTTGATTATGGCGCCGTACTTGACTTATGTCCGGTTCCACCAATGTAAGATTTACTTCAATCTCGATTTTTAATTTACTCTTTATCTTTTTCTAATTCTAAAAATTAGAAAAATTAAACAGTAAGTTAAACAGAGATTAAAATTAATCTTACATTGACAGAACTGGTTCATAATCATTTTCAGTTTTCTAAACATCAATTCCTCTTATCGGAATATTAATAACTAAAAAGGAAAGCTAGCGAGTCTCTATTATTCAAATCATTCAGTTATCAGAATTGTCGTGTCCTCCCAACTTATCCGGATAAACAGAATTCTACTATATTCAAATAACTTGTCTATATTGAGAAATATTCGATAAAAATAGATATATTAATTTACAAAAATGTTAAGTTTAAGATTTAAGCTTACCAGAATTCCATGAGAGACGAGCGCGACAAAAACGGCTGCTGCCAGCTGGGCGCGAGAAATTGAGAGGTAGAATCGCATGGTCGTATCGTTGATAAGTGAGTCGCAAGAAAGGCGTTTTAAACCTGCTGCGGACAATAGTCGACGAGCGAATGCCAGTGAGAGGGAGATATGAAAAGCCGTAAACGGTGGGGACTTGAAAAAGAAAGAGTAAAACGAGACAATCAATCACGGAGAGGGAGAACCACAGTTCATCCTTGCGATATTAGTCGAGGACATCCAGCTATGTTTATCTGGATGCCTTCAATCATAGACGCGAGTTTGCAACCAGCTTAGTTTTGCACGACAATTCGTTTTCAAGCGCGAGTTTAAAGTCTAAAGACTTTCATCTATATGACATATGATCTCTTCACTTTCTACTGGAATACTGCTTACTTAGAATAGCAATTCTGTGTTGATGTTAAATAACATTTTATTATACTCATATAGTTAAATTTGAAACAGACATATTCAGCATTTTATTTCTCATTTTGTCTTAAAATTTTTATTTTTTTTTCAACACAATTAAGTGCAAAGGCTATATTACAGGAATACGCATAATTAGGAATAGCATAATCAAATAAGACAATTGTGAACAACTATATAATATATTTATAATACAGAATAAGTTAACAATTCGCACTAGAAATATTTAAGAATAGATCGATGACGATTTAAGTCAAAAATAATGAATAATAAATTATCGATTAAAAAGAAAAATATGATTGTTTATTTTTTATTTTATAAATCCTTCTCGCCTATTACATATATTTAACAAATTATATTAAACAATTATAAATAATTTATGCAATTCATGATGATTCAAATGCTTAAGGCAGCGTGTTAAACGCGTAATATGAAAGGTTTCCATACTTAGTCTTTCGTTTCACAGAACTGTATAAACTAAAAAAACGAATGAATCTATTGGTTGATGTAATCCATATCGTGAAGTTAAACGTTACGAGTCTATGCCCTGATGAAACTTCAATTCTTTCTGCGATCGTGTCAGTTCCTCGTACAAATCGGTGGCACGTTTCTTGAAGATTGCAGCAAGCTCAGGATTCTTCTGCGCGCCTTCTCCGCGTGTGTGCATCTGAGACAAGTTCGCGCAAGCGTACGGATTACCGAGCTCGCAGCTCTTTAACGATAGCTTGTATGCCTCTTTGTAGTTCTTCTCGATGACGTTCTCTAAACCTCCTAGATAAATACCCGATAAGTAGAAACAGGCCTTGTCCATGTTGTACATGTCGCAAGCCTTCTTCAGATACTTGGCACCTGCATGAATCTGGGTGGCTCTGTCTTTTTCTCCGACGTCGGACTTGGACGTTCCCAAGACACCAGCATGCAGACAGCCATATTCATCATTGAGCTCACAGCTTTTTGATAGATACTTATACCCTGTCGGTATGTCCTTGTTGCAACCTTTTCCTGTGTAAAGAGAAAAATATTAATTCTTGAATAATTAGGTTTGAAGTGATGTATATAATATAATTTTATACATTTAAAAAAAAAACTATTATGTATGATTTCTTCATTAGCTGGATGAAATCTTATAACATTTTAATGTCCATTTCTACTAACATAGATTAACTTTTTATATTATTTAACTTACTTCTTATTTTCTTCTAAATTCTAAGAATTATAAAAAATAAAGAATAAATTGAACCAAGATTAAAGTGAATCTACATTGGTAGATATAAATGTAAGGTCTGATTGCATCAACATAAGATTAACTTTGATCTTACAATCTTTGTTAGTTTATCTTACTATTTATCTTTTTCTAATTCTAAGAATAAATTCCGAGAATAAATCTAACATTGGTGAAACCAGATCTAAATATAAAATCACAATGCCCTATGAAATTTGAATAATGCCTAGTTCTGCTAAAGTAAATTAATTTTAATCTAGATTCAACTTACTTTTCATCCTTTCCTAATTATTAAAACTAGAAAAGGATAAAAATTATGTATTATTAAATTGAGATTAAAGTTAATCCACGTTGGTAGAATTTATGTTTGACAGATTCGAAGTTTGTGCCAAAACAAATGCTCCTGACATCTAGCACAGATGCTTATAACTAACATTGCGAACGTCTGCTAGACTACAGCACCTCGTGATTCTCTCAACAAACTCACCGATTACTTTAAAATCGCCGAATTTCGCACAGCTTCTGGCGTAATTATACTGATCGCAGGTCGTCTTGTATAATGAAGCAGCCTTCTCTATTTCCATTTTTACTGCCTCGTAAAAATCACCAAGCAAGTGACATACTGTTTTCGGAGCAGAAGATTATTTTTCTTAATCGTGAGGTTAGACTCTAGCTTCACTCACCCTCTGGCTTTTTCTCGTTGTAACAGCCGAATTGATATTCTATGTGAAGATTCTTCAAGTACTCCTTCACTTCCTCCTCATTTTTCAAATCATACGCCATCGTTTCGTTTTTTACCTCATGTTATACGTGCAATCACATAATAAGAGAGTATCCACCATATTTAGAATTATAAGTCATGGATCATGGATGATGGAAGGAAAGAAACAAAAAAGTCAGCTGTGTTCGTTCCAGGCCCGGGATTTAGCTGTTACTTTATTTTGAAGCGCCTACATGTCCACAAAACGTGGACATTGAACTAGGCAGCCAATGTCCACGATCGTGTCGGTAATCTCCACGATTTATGGTTCGAATCTTCCCTATGTCCATGATTATCGGTCCATTAGCAGACAAAGACAAACAATCGATCGAACCAAAAAATCATGGACATAGAGAAGATTCGAATCAAAAATGGCTAAAAAACCAAAACAATGTTGTAAATGGACAGTAAAGTATGCAAAATAACATTGTAACTACTTTATATGCATACAGTATATGAACATAAATATTATTCTCGTTAAAAAGAAAGAAAAGTATGCATTATATTTAAATGCGTGTACGTGCAATATAAAAACCTGCTCACATATTTAAATTAAAAGTACGTGTAAATGATACAATTTCATAAACTACTACAACCGATCATTTCAGTAATAAAAACAATTACATAATTAAAATTGACGAATATTAAACATCAATTCTGATCACCTTGATACATAAAAATGTCTCCTATGATGCCATTGACAGAATCTCCAATCCACAGATACAAAGAATCTTTTTCATCCTTATTACTTAGCAATTAAAATTATAGTATCACTGACTTTGGCAACAAAATTATGAAACTTGAAACTGTATAGTAACAACTCTACTCCGGATCTTTTTTTTGTTACATTTGCTATCATTTGTACATAATCAATAATCAAAGTCGAAAACTTAATAGAGATCTATATGTGCCTTAAACTCTTCTTGAATTCTACTTTCAATTACAGGTAAAATTATATTGTTCGGAGTTATATTAAAACTAACATATACTGCTTTTCCAAACTTCATGCTTAATCTCTTAGCCATATTTGTAGATGTAGCATCTGCTATAGAACCTATAATTTTGGTTGCAATAGGCTGTCTCTCAAAACTTGATGTGAGAGCAAAAGACAAGTCTTCCATGCTACCATTAATGGAATCTCCAATCCACAGATATAAAGAATCTTCCATTCTTATTAACTGGCAATTAATATTAGTATCATTGATTATGGCAACAAAATTATAAAATCTGAAGCTGCATGGTAGTAATTCTACTCCGGATCTATTCTCTGTTGCACTTGCCATCATTAATGCATTTGGTTCTCTCTTACCTATAATCATAAAATTTCAAAATATATCAGAAGGAATAAAAAACATTGCAGTATATTTAAAGAACAATATATGTTGATATATTAATATTAAAATTATATACTCTGAAAAACAATTAATATTCTAATATTTGGAAAAATTTTAAGTTTATGTATTCAAATATCCTTTTTATTAATAAGTTATTTTTAAACAATAAGATATATACAATGAAAATCTAGAGTTAACAAGCAAAAATAATAAATAACCTAAATGACAATCTTGATTTGCAGTTGAAGTATGCAAAATTTAACTGAATTCCAAATTGAATAGCTTTAAGCCAAGTAGTTAGTTTTAACAAATTGTATTTTAATATATCATGTATCATGTACTTTGATGCTGTCATGACAGACTCGTACAAACTTAAAACAAATTTTAGGGTATTTATCTAGAAGAGGTACCTTATCTCCGATTTTAATGACATTAGTCTCGTTCATGATGTTTTTACACAAAACAAAAAACCTAGCACAAAAAAGACTAATTACTTAGAAGAGATGCCTCACCCCAATTTTGATGAAATTAATCTCATTCAATGCGTTTTTGCATGAAACAAAAGAATAAGTCAGAAATAAATTCTGTCCTACGAACTGAGATAAGTGATAAAGTTGACGATAAAGGTTATGAATCCTGTCATATTGACCTAACGTATTGAACTACAGGGAGGGGGGGGAGGGGCAAACTCCTATCTTGTGAAAGAAAGAGTGACAGACTCCCTAGCACCACCTAGCTCTGTAGTACCAAAATTGGAATTAAAAGGATCAAATGACCTCGTGAGGATATTCAAACCAATACACGCATATCAATATGAAAATAACCGGTTATACTAGTAAGTTCCTGAGCGGTTTGTTAATTAATGCTATTAACATTATTTAAGTTTGCATTATTTAAGATAGAGAAATATACCGTTTATCAATCTAAAATAATGCAATTTTAAATAATGTTAATAACATTATAGTTAACACAATGTTCAGAAACTCTCTTAACACAATTTGTATTTAGATTAATATAAAGGAGTTGTCTAATATTATTAAAAATTCTTTTA